>NC_084553.2:41325950-41585950 GCF_033978685.3 Nerophis lumbriciformis | reverse complement strand
GACACGTTGGTTTGTCTGTCGCTGTCAAGTTTGCGGGACACTGCTAGAATGTGTCATCAACATGCATTATCATATATCATATAATAATAATAAAAGCCCTATTGTCAGCCAAATTCATATATTTTATATTTTGTAATGTCTATGTTGTGCAACCCTAATTTGTATGTCTCCTTGTGTTTTGGGAAACTTGTAACAGAAATGTTAATCGTTCACAAGTTTTGAACTTAAATGGAGCCTAATGTCATTTGTGTGCTGGATTTGGCCCTAACCTACAACATCTGATACTGTGACATTCAGTAGTAGAATACTGTAAGTTTCTTATGTGCAAAGTGAGAACAAATCTGCGGATTACTCTGGAATTTCATTAAAGGTCATTAAAATAGAAAATAAACTTAATTCCTCCATTTGCAGTTTATTAATTTCCCTTTCTTCTCCTTCGTGAAGCCTTCGTTTTTGATCCAACCCTTGTTCATCCTGGCCTGCATCTGTTTTCTCTCTCTAGCCAATCTCCTCTCTGCCTTAGGGCTCACCGTTTGTTCCTGAGACAAAAATATCAGCCGTGACTTTCCACTAATTAACTGGTGTGTGTGTGTGTGTGTGTGTGTGTGTGTGTGTGTGTGTGTGTGTGTGTGTGTGTGTGTGTGTGTGTGTGTGTGTGTGTGTGTGTGTGTGTGTGTGTGTGTGTGTGTGTGTGTGTGTGTGTGTGTGTGTGTGTGTGTGTGTGTGTGTGTGTGTGTGTGTGTGTGTGTGTGTGTGTGTGTGTGTGCGTGTGTGTGCGTGTTTGTGTGTCTCCCAGGGTAACAATCAGTGAGAGCTTAGTTCTATTTGTTGCATTTGTTCTGCAGAGTTTAATAAGCCAAGTTTGAATAGATAAATGAATTATTGAGTATCATGCATTTTGAATGTGATAGCATCACTACAGACAAAACTAAAGGAGTGATGAATAATGCACTGTTGCTTATTTACTTAGTTATTCAACAGTCAATGCCTTTGAAAGTTAAAAAAATAAATAAAAAACCTGATAATTGTGTCGACCTTGAAGGCATTTAAGCATTGCTTTTGTGGAGTAAACAATGTTTCAGTTGTCCTCTTATCCTTGCTTTAATGTCACTCTAGCGTCATTGTCTCCCATTGTGCACACAAGGAGATGGATGGCAGCAATTTCCATTGTGTCAGCCTCTGTTTTATCACTGTAGTGTACGCACACATTGTTTATACTGCACATTGCCGAAAGCAACCCTTATTGTTATAACTAAACAACTGTTGTCAGAACCGTATTACTTTATCTATCTTGTCAATCTCACAAATACAGCCAAAGTCTGCTTGATAAGTGTTAATTGATATTTACAAATAGTGGCAATTGTCATGCATGCAATTGTTAGGCCCCGCTAAAACCAACAATTTGTAAGGATGGTGGGGTGCTTATAATGTATTATATTTGTCTTTAAAATGTCACAGTTAAGCTAACACTGATTGCATGTATCCATACTAATGACACATTTGGAATTGGGAGTTGCTCTTGTGTGAAGGACAGTCATGTAGTTGGAGTGTTGGTTTAGAAGTGCTTGATGGGCAGAGAGCAAATTTAGGCTACATGCACATATGGTACAGCATATGGATAGAGACATTTTTGGCATTGAGAAAACGTAAGAATAATCTTTGTTGACTGCTGTTCCCAACTCTTACTTTAAACATACAGTACATTCATGTGGCATGACTGTATGTACAGCTTGTGTAAGTCAATTATTCTGCTCCAGAATCGCTCCAAGCCTCTCCTGTGTTGCTTGTGCAGGTATTTTTCTGACAAATACACAAATATATAGTGGTGCTGTTATGAAATCCCAAAGCTTGTGTTATGTTTTGTGTCAATGTTGTTCGGTCTTGACCCCAAGATGCAGAGACGGCAGGCGAAGAGGACAGGGCTGGCATAAAAAGCACATGTGAGGGAATCAGCTCTCAGACATTAGGAGGAAAAACAAAAACAAGAGTGCTGGATAGGAAATAACGCAAAATACCAGAAACTAATAATAATTGCTACAAGAGATCATCATCATCAGTTTGACCCTATACTTAAGATTGATGTGAACTTTCTCACACAGCTCAATGCACTTTGCAAAATACCCACTCCAACAATAGGGTGTTGAGCCGAATCACAGTGAAATATGATACACACCTTTAGGTGATTGACAAGCATTTGTTTGTAAAATCTGAGCAAGACTGGTTTAAAACATGGTTGCCACAAAGCAAAACGTATTTACAGGGGTCTTATCGGTAGCTACTAATTGGCCATACATTATTAATCATTTGTCCAATTATTATAAATCTTTGAGGATATCTGTATTACTTGTATGATAGCAAGTTTTTCAAAGCCTTTTGAGATCAACTCATCAGGGACGCAACAAATCAGTCACTTGAACAATTATCCCATCGAGTAACTTCAAGCATAATTATATGCCCAATATGACTAAAAACAAATTCAAATGATCAGCTGATGGAAAGTGCTTGCGTGACTATTGTCTCATAAAACACCATTATAGCCACACCCTTTAGAACAGCGGTGCTCACACTTTTTCTGCAGGCGAGCTACTTTTCAATTGATCAAGTCGTGGGGATCTACCTCATTCATATATATAATTTATATTTACTTATTTATGAAATATATGTTTTTGTTAACAAGTTAAAGGTGTTTAATGATAATGCAGGCATGTTTAACACATATAGTTAATATTGTTAAAAAATTAAGGGTGCTTAATGATAATACAAGTATGTTTAATACATATAGTTAATATTGTTAACAAGTTAAAGGTGTTTAAAGATAATCCAAGCATGTTCAACTCATATAGTTAATATTGTTAACAAGTTAAAGGTGTTTAATGATAATACAAGCATGTTTAACACATAGTTAATATTGTTAATAAATTAAAGATGTTTAATGATAATACAAGAATGTTTAATACATATAGTTAATATTGTTAACAACTTAAAGGTGTTTAAAGATAATACAAGCATGTTTAACACATATAGTTAATATTGTTAACAAGTTAAAGGTGTTTAAAGATAATACAAGCATGTTTAACACATATAGTTAATATTGTTAATAAGTTAAAGGTGTTTAATGATAATACAAGCATGTTTAACACATATAGTTAATATTGTTAACAAGTTAAAGGTGTTTTAAGATAATACAAGCATGTTTAACACATATAGTTAATATTGTTAATAAGTTAAAGGTGTTTAAAGATAATACAAGCATGTTTAACACATATAGATTCCTTTCTTTCACGAAGACAAGAATATAAGTTGGTGTATTACCTGATTGTGATGACTTGCATTGATTGGACAGTGGTGCTGATAACGTCCGCATTTTCGAATGGAGGAGAAAAAAAGTTCTCCTTTCTGTCCAATACCACATCTTGGCATCTTATTTGTCCAGCTTCCGTACTCCTTTGTATACACTTTACAAGAAATACATTATCGGCAAACTCCGTAGCTTGCTAGCTTGTGCACGCCAGCTTTCTGAGACTCTTATTTTGTTAGCGCAACTGTGCAACTGTGCAGTCGGTCTTTGGAGTTTTGACGACAGGTACGGCGCCATAGTCTGTTGAAATAAAGTGTTTCTCGCCTTGCAGTCGGTAATTTTAATGAGCTGGCAGCAGCCAGCGTCATCTCAGAAGACCCTCGGTGCCGTGAATGTCAATCAAGTGACGAAATTGACATCATAGTGAAGATTTATGATCGCTCATTTTTAGGACTATTTTTTTAATGCCTGGCTGGTGATCGACTGACACACCCTCCGAGATCGACCGGTAGCTCGCGATCAACGTAATGAGCACCCCTGCTTTAGAACATGCAGGAACACGCATGTCACATATCAATTTGTGAGCACTCATTTGTGCAGTTGTAATGTCTAAGCATTGCAACACACACATAAACTCACATAATGGATATACAACAGATAATTACATGAAGCATTTGACCTGTAACCTAATGGTCAACCTAGGATGGGAGATAATTGCAGTTTTACAACCTTAGGGATTAAGTGTGTGTGGGTGTGTGAGTGTGTGAAGTGAACACACAAATCTAAGCTATACAAAAGGTGCTTTGTTTGTAATGAGGCTAATTATGTCATGTACTGTATGTCTAATGACAATGTATCTACAAACGAAGCAGGACATAAATCTTGATTACGATAATGCATTTTGTAGGATACAGTCTACATGTAATCTATCTGAAGTAGGTTGGTAGAGCAGTGTTAAAGAAGTCGGGTCATCTAGAAACTACCAAACAAGGAGCTCCAGTAATCTGTTGTTAAAGTATTATTGATATGAAATAGAAGACTAAAATTTGTGTTAAACTTTGCAGTTTTCTAAAATACTTAATATTCTCAAACATTCCTTCAGGGTATATTTGAATTTTCCAGTTTTTCACAATGTCTGCATCCTTTGTAAAGCCTCTTTATTGAAATTGGGAAAAGGGAGTAGTGATTTTGTACCACACATATCTGATCCAATCCAATCAAATACAAACCCCATTTCCATAAGAGTTGGGAAATTGTGTTAGATGTAAATATAAACGGAATACAATGATTTGCAAATCATTTTCAACCCATATTCAGTTGAATATGCTACAAAGACAACATATTTGATGTTCAAACTGATAAACATTTTTTTTGTGCAAATAATCATAAACTTTAGAATTTGATGCCAGCAACACGTGACAAAGAAGTTGGGAAAGGTGGCAATAAATACTGATAAAGTTGAGGAATGCTCATCAAACACTTATTTGGAACATCCCACAGGTGAACAGGCAAATTGGGAACAGGTGGGTGCCATGATTGGGTATAAAAGTAGATTCCATGAAATACTCAGTCATTCACAAACAAGGATGGGCGAGGGTCACCACTTTGTCAACAAATGTGTGAGCAAATATGTTGAACAGTTTAAGAAAAACCTTTCTCAACCAGCTATTGCAAGGAATTTAGGGATTTCACCATCTACGGTCCGTAATATCATCAAAGGGTTCAGAGAACCTGGAGAAATCACTGCACGTAAGCAGCTAAGCCCATGACCTTCGATCCCTCAGGCTGTACTGCATCAACAAGCGACATCAGTGTGTAAAGGATATCACCACATGGGCTCAGGAACACTTCAGAAACCCACTGTCAGTAACTACAGTTGGTCGCTACATCTGTAAGTGCAAGTTAAAACTCTCCTATGCAAGGCGAAAACCGTTTATCAACAACACCCAGAAACCCCGTCAGCTTCACTGGGCCTAAGCTTATCTAAGATGGACTGATACAAAGTGGAAAAGTGGTCTGTGGTCTGACGAGTCCACATTTCAAATTGTTTTTGGAAACTGTGGACGTCGTGTCCTCCGAACCAAAGAGGAAAAGAACCATCTGGATTGTTATAGGCGCAAAGTTGAAAAGCCAGCATCTATGATGGTATGAAGGTGTATTAGTGCCCAAGACATGGGTAACTTACACAGCTGTAAAGGCGCCATTAATGCTGAAAGGTACATACAGGTTTTGGAGCAACATATGTTTCCATCCAAGCAACGTTACCATGGACGCCCCTGCTTATTTCAGCAAGACAATGCCAAGCCACGTGTTACATCAACGTGGCTTCATAGTAAAAGAGTGCGGGTACTAGACTGGCCTGCCTGTAGTCCAGACCTGTCTCCCATTGAAAATGTGTGGCGCATTATAAAGCCTAAAATACCACAACGGAGACCCCCGGACTGTTGAACAACTTAAGCTGTACATCAAGCAAGAATGGGAAATAATTCCACCTGAGAAGCTTAAAAAACATCCCAAACATTTACTGAGTGTTGTTAAAAGGAAAGGCCATGTAACACAGTTGTGAACATGCCCTTTCCCAACTACTTTGGCACGTGTTGCAGCCATGAAATTGTAAGTTAATTATTAATTGCAAAAAAAATAAATAAAGTTTATGAGTTTGAACATCAAATATATTGTCTTTGTAGTGCATTCAATTGAATATGGGTTGAAAATGATTTGCAAATCATTGTATCTAACACAATTTCCCAACTCATATGGAAACGGGGTTTGTACTCGGGCTTGAGATGTAGCAATGTGATTGTATTGGTTCTCCTTCTAGCCGATGAGTGTGTGAGAGAGAAGTTATGACAGAGTTAATACTAAAAGGGCTTTTCATTTCGGCGATCCCTGTGCAGAAAAAGAATCAGATTACTGGAGTTCCTCGGTCTACATACAACAGGGCTGTTTAACTAAATTCTTCTGCCACCTTTCTAGAAAGTTTAGGACGGGGATCTGGACTTCTTCTTTCATTATTATTCTTATTTTGGTCAATTTTTTTGTCAGTTAAAAATTTCTAGGAAAAAAAGCCATATTATGCAAAATACAAGTGTCCACTGAAGTGGAAGCTGGCCTTTAGGAGGTTAAAATGGCAATGTGAGGATCTACCTCTGTGTAAACACTGGTTCAGGTTTCTCTATGCAACAGAAACGCTCTTGTGTTTTATAACATTTGAAGCAAAACATTTTCTCCCAAGTTTGGAACTGAACTTAGGGGCTGGCCTGGATTTGGCCTCTGGGTCACCAGTTGATAAGCTCTGACGTACGAGTTTCGTTGTTGTTTGTGACGTTTTAGTTTAAGTCAAGATTTTTTACTTATTTTCTCATAAAACCTAAATTAACACCTAAACCGGGGTACACAGATAAAGATTTTCTAAATTTGAAGAAGTTTCTAATTTGTTACAGACAACACACTAAAAGATAGAAAATCAGGCATTGAACAGTTTTGACCGCTGTCTGTGCTTTGTGCTACAATATCAATACGAACCACCACAAACAACAATTCTGTCCCACCACCAATTCAGACTCTCACCCTACTAGCCAAAAATCCCACGAGAATGAGTGTTTTCTTACAAAAACAAAGAAGAAAAAACATAGCACCCACCACAGCAACCGTAACACAAAAACACACATGGCAAACTGCTTCAAAAGGTTAATTATGTCTTCTCATTTATATACTTTTTGAATTTGCTTTTTGTCAGACAATATTTTCAGTGTATTGGGTGGAAATAGATAGATAGATAGATAGATAGATAGATAGATAGTACTTTATTGATACTTTCAGGAGAGTTCCCTCAGGAAAATTAAAATTCCAGCAGCAGTGTACAGAATTGAGATCGAATTTAAAAAATAAAAAGTAAATAATGGGGGTATTAATGGAAACAAAATAGAAAAATATTACAATAGAATAAAAATAAAAAGCAACAATGAGAATAAAAATATAAGAGTAAAATAAGAATATAACAAGAGAAACTAGACAGTAGTGACCATGTTATGAAAAACGATTGCACTGTTATTGTCTTGCATCCCCTGTCATCCTAGTACCCCCCTCCCCCCCAGAGAGGAGTTGTACAGTCTAATGGCGTGTGGGACAAAGGAGTTTTTGAGTCTATTAGTCCTGCACTTGGGATGAAGCAGTCTAGCACTGAACAGGCTCCTCTGGCTACTGATAACGGTATGCAGAGGGTGACTGGCATCATCCAGGATGTTCACTAGTTTTTCCAGAGTCCTCTTCTCTGCCACCGTCACCAGTGAGTCCAGTTTTATTCCGATCGTAGAACCGGCCCGCCTGATCAGTTTCTCCAGTCTGGAGCTGTCCTTCTTAGATGTACTTCCCCCCCCAGCACACTGGGGGGGAAGTCATGTCATGTCAGGTCAGGTCATGTCAGGTAACACACAAATGTTACCTGACACGTTTCAACATGGAATACTGACCTACAAGCAAAGGGAATGGTGGTGATCTTTAGACTATTTTTTACATTAAAATCTAAAAAAGAAAAGACCTGTAGAAAAAAATCCAGAACACACACTTTATAATCTACTGAACGAGTTAGAGGGTTAGTGTTTTCTTAATACGCTATCGACTGGTGTTACTAGTGTAGTACCACTAAGACCTCAATGTAACCGAGCTAAATAAATCTGGCAGACATAAAAAAAGAGACACTGCGGGGTTTTTTGGCTAATTTTTGTGCCACATCACAATTCACTAAACAGTGACTCGGAAGGCGTCAGCTTTCCCCACAGACATGAAGAGTTTTGATTGTAAAAAAAAATAAATCATGTTTTACTATTGTCGGCCCCGACCTGTACTGGAGCCAATTATGACCAATAGGCTCCAGTACAGGTCATTATGATCAATGACCTTATGGGCAATTTAAAGGGAAACAGGCTTTAGCTTGAGTGGCCGTTTTCCACTTGGTGCTACTGCGTGACTCGTCTCCATTCACTAAAGCGTAACATTATTTTTGGATGGTTACAAGAGCTGGGGACCAGAACTGCTTTTTGAAAAAAGTCAGATTGATTGGCATATAAGTGTGTATAAGTGTAGGTAGTACAATAGTGGTGGTAGTTCCACTCCTCAAAACCTGGATGTGCGTTCACGCGCTCACCAGCCAAGACCCCTTTCTCCATGTGGAATACCTGCCAGTAAGTTGAAAGTGGAAAAAAAGGAAAAGTGAATATGAAACAGAAAGTGAAAAATTAAAACCTCTGACACTTTAAAAGAAATCTGAAGATTGGCATTGACAAACATGTCATGATACAACATATTGCCTCAGTTATTTTTATATCTGTATTTTATTTTTTAATTCAACATTATTTCAACGCTTGTTTCAGTGTCGATGCAATTTTTTCTACAATGTCTTTTTTCATACTAAAACAGTGTCCAGACTCCATATTATTGTACCTACAATGTATTCTTCTGTTGAGCACACCGGATTATAAGGCGCACCTTCAATGAATGGCCTATTTTAAAACTTTGTTCATATATAAGGCGCACCGCATTATAAGGCGTATAGAATCGACGCGACAGTAGAGGCTGGGGTTACATTATGCATCCTGTAGTTGCGAGACCTGTTGTGGCTCAATATTGGTCCATATATAAGGCGCACCGGATTATAAGGCGCACTGTCAGCTTTTGAGAAAATTTGAGGTTTTTAGGTGCGCCTTATAGTGCGGAAAATACGGTAATATAAATCTTGCTTAGCTGAAACCATGGGATCTTGGGCTCATAAAAGTTAGTGACCACTTCTTTACACTGTTATTTAAATAGTGTATTTATTAAATCAAGGAATAGTAGTGGAACAGAGTTAAGATCTATACAACAATTTCATTTGATATTATTCCTCACATGCTAATGTAATTTTATTGTAAATGGTAAATCGGTTATACTTACAGTATATAGCACTTTTCTACCTTCAAGGTACTCAAATCGCTTTGACACTATTTTCACGTGTCATCGGCCAAATGCATATAATTTATATCATATGTCGTGTATATCGTACAACCCTATTTTAAATTATGTAAAGTGGAGCCCAAATGTCGACAAAAAGATGAAAACGGTGTTTGGGGTGTGTGTTTATTTATTTATTAGTATATAAATAACTCTACGTTTACACAGATATTTCTGTGCCACCATTATTTTTATTTGAATGTTGATTGGCAGGTGCATTTTCTGAATCTTAATAACCATTGATAATGATATTCAAAATATGACCTTTTAGTAAAGTAGTTGGCTTAAGACGGATCATGTGAACACAACTGACTACAATGTTGGCTGAAAGGGTTGTAGGACATCCACAAATGTTTCACATTAACGTACACAAAACGCACATACGAGGGTAGACACACGGTTGCTTATAGATACGATTGTAAGTGACGCATGGATTGTAGGATGACTGTGTGGGAGTGTGTGTACTTAACATATGTTTGAGCTCATCAGCTGATAATCAAATCAAGTTCACAAAAACACGTCATCTTTCTTTTCCTATTTCTTTCAAGAGATGATAGGATATGGGTAAAGAAATGAGTCATTAAAAAGCAAAACCGAGAAGTGTCACATTCCATTTCAAACACCCTGAGGCAAGTGATGATGATTGATATATTTAACTACTCCATTTGTGCGTGCACACTGTTTGCTTATATAAATTGTGTTTAGTCATTAATGTACAGTATGTCGTGTGTAATGTACTTTACATGTTGCCATCCAATCACAGTAACTACCTTTTAGTAACTAAATTTGCAGATGTTTTCCACACATCTTACTTTAATACTGTTGAGTGTTACAATAATGTAAAAAGAAGTTGACCCCTAAAATCTCAAAGCAATAAAACGTATTAACTTTAATTAAAAGGGAGGACACGTGGTGACACTGGAGTCTTTTGAAAGTGAGTGTGCTATTTCACGTTATATTGTAAATATCCAGAATATTTTTTCTGCCTCTAGTCGTGTTCTTCTCCTCATAGTGCTGCTTGTTGAAGCTAGTCTTGTTTTACAGCATTAGTTTTATAATAAACCTAATATTCTGCCAATGTTATAATAGCTGTTATTTTGTAGCCTTGAATATGATTTATTTCACTAATATGTCAACAATGAACTGCCACTATTTCAAGAACAAACACAGCTCTGAAATATTTATAGAGACAGGAATAAAGACACTACTTTGAACGTGATGGGCTTATTTTGGTACCCGTGGCCCAGTTAGAGTGACAGGCAGCCAACACAACTGAGCCAAGACAGAAAGATACATTAAAGATAATTAACACTTTGTTGTGGTGTAGGCAAGCCTGCAACAGTGACAAGGAAGATGTTTCACTTTGCTGTTTTGGGGAATGTTTGTCCTTTGAGGGATGAGAAAGCAATAATTAAATCATTAATACTTAACCAAAATAGTAATAGAGCGCTCTCTCTCTCTCTCTCTCTCTCTCTCTCTCTCTCTCTCTCTCTCTCTCTCTCTCTCTCTCTCTCTCTCTCTCTCTCTCTGTCTCTGTCTCTGTCTCTGTCTCTGTCTCTGTCTCTGACACAACCTTTTATTGTATCTAATGGCATTTGTATTATTTGCCAGATTGGCAAGAAATATTTCTGCTTCTCAATTTCCGCCCCGTTAAGGACATAAACCATCCACTCATGACTTCTTCGAACTGGCATGACAGAAGCGAGCAAAGCAGCCTATAATGAGACGTCTCTCGTATTGCTTCACGCCGCCTCAGTCTTCCTATCCAGCTCCAGCGTCATCAAAACGATTATCTAATGTGTGAATACTTAATGCAGCACTTGCATTTACAATGCATCGAATGGGAACTTGCTATTTTTTTCTTGCAGCAATGGATGTGTTACTTAGCTTACGTTAACTTATTATCACAACGATTTATCATATATAAGTTATATGTTTAGAGATGCTGGGGAGCATTTCCTTGTTCCCATCATGTCTCACTGCGCATACTAATAAGGTGTAGTTAGTGTAGTGCTTAGCTATATTGGTTGCGCTAAGTTGCCTCTTGATTGTTTCCTCCATTAAGTAATTGTCTCTCTGTGTGTTATTGTACTTTTTTGGTGGTGTGCTTTTGATGTTATGTGTTTGATTGGTGTTCTGTGTCATGACCCTCCCACGATTTTCCCTTTAGTAAGTCATTGTTTCCTATTGCTGGTGCAATAAAGTGCATTCCTTTCCGAGCAAGCGGTAGTGCATTTGACCATTCTCTAATTAGCTCAAGTTTGCCACAATAAATTCAATAAGAAATCATAACGAACCTATTTGGGCTACATACTGTATGTATGTTTGTTAGAATTTTTTTTCTCATAACACATAATACAAATACAGTGTGATACTTCAACTTATGAGCACAATTTGTTCCTTGACCAAGTTTGTAACTCAAGACACTCTTATCTAAAATCAGCCCCACCCATTGAAATCCGTGCTTGGCCACCCCAAAACACCACACATTTAAGATGTAACATGCATTTAAAAAGAAAAATGAACTTTTAGATAAGAGTGTTGAACTGTTTGAAAATCAATACAATAGGATGTACGACAAACAATTACAGGAGTTTTGTAAAATGATGTAATGATATTGTACAGCATTTACCTTGGGGATCGGACTAATGGGGTGTTTCCTTCGGGCTGCTTCTTCGTCCAGTGTTGCCAAGTCCGCTTTTATCAGAGACTCTGGGCTTGTGGTCATAAGAGCTGGTTCCTTGTTTCTCTCGCGACATCTGGCAACAGCCGCAACACTACATCGTGTGACAATAGGAACTAGAAAGTTGTTTATGTTGGACACAGACATTTTGTTGTTGACCAACAGATATCTGCATTAGACCGAGTGAGCGAGGCTATAATCGCTCATCCAGATTGAGAGTCAGGAAAAAATAACAAACTGAAACACTTAGGGCAGACCTTTCGGAAGCGTCTCTATATTTTCATTGATTAATGCCCGCTGTGTGGATGTTGTTTTGGCACGGAAGCTAAATCGTACTTCGGAGTGGTACAGACTGCGGTGGGGCTGCTTTACAGAGTCTATACACGGTAGGACATGGACATGGTTTATGGTTTATTTTTCTGATTCGGCGGGTGTCGACCTTCGCACTCACCTCCTGTTCTTAGTTCCAGTGGTCGGAAGGTAGGATTGTGTCGATATTTGGCTGTGGTCTCTTTATTTGTTTATTTGATAGGGACATTGCACAATACATACAGTATATTGCACGTAACAGGTGACAGAAATGCTTGTGAGTCAAATTATGCTTGCAATTTAAAGGGAAACTGTACTTTTTTTGGAATTTTGCCTGTCGTTCACAATCATTAAGACAGGCAAGAACACGTCTTTTTTTTTTTAGGATTTTTAAAGATGATAAACGCTTGGAAGATGCAGCTATTGGGAGTTACTGTTGTAGCCTTTAAAGCCCCCTAAAAAAAACTTTAAAACTCTCCATCAACGTTTTATGTACACAGTGCAAGTCTATATATATAAAGTAGTAAAATACACGTTCAGAACAATATTTAATATGTACAATGTTTATCGTATTTTGGTAATTGTATGCATTACCGGAACTTATATCCTCAGCAGTGTTGGGTTAGTTACTGAAAACCAGTAACTAGTTACAGTTACTAGTTACTTTATTTCAAAAGTAACTCAGTTACTAACTCAGTTACTTACACCAAAAAGTAATGCGTTACTGTGAAAAGTAACTATTTAGTTACTTCTTTTTTTCTTCTTTTTTTTTTAAAGCTCCCATTAATGCCCTTTTTGCCTTCATTTCAGTACTGTTATTGCACTGGAGAATAATACAATCTGTTGATCAACTTGACATGCATTTTTATTTTCCTTTTAACATAATTAATGAAAAACAGTGCAACATAAAAAGGCATTCCTCCTTTCTTTAAACTTGGACCAATGACCATTAATAAAAAACAAGTTTAAGTGCAACATAAGAAGAAACATCATCTTCCTTGAAACATAGGTAGTGAAATAAAGCCTGACATCTGGAGTGATGCTACTGTCTTCCACACTTGGAGCCATGGATTGTAGAATCCTTGTTTTCAGTGGCAGGATCATTGACACAGATGGTGAAGTTTCAGTGCTCAGTAGAGATGGAACACTTTTGAGGGGTTTAAGCACCTAGAGGACCTCACCTGCCACTCTCACATCATCATCAGACAGGGTGACATTTGTCTTCAGGGTGTTGTGGGTCAATGCAGAGTATATAGCTGCCTGCTGCTCCAACATATCATAAATGGAGTTCCACCTCGTTGGGACATCATGTATGAGCAGGCAGCTTTAGCATTTCTTGCTTTGTCTTAAGCACATGAGCAGCTGTTGTGCTTGGGTGGAAGTAAGAAACCTTCCTGATCCTCCCAAAGAGGCGCTCCATCCTATTGACTGAGATGTGATGCCAAATTCACTACATGTGCAAAGCACCTATCTGTGGTCCCAGTCCTGCCTCATTCTCTGTAACTATTTGATTTTTGGCATTATCACGTGTGACTGGGATATCTTTATCTTCCACTGCTTGTGTCAGTACCTGCGCAAGGTGACTCTCGTAGAGGGGGCGTGTCTTCTCATCTCCCAGTCTGCTGTGATGAAGTGAGCGCTTATAGTTCCGCTGGACGTCCACCCGTCTGTCATGAGCGCAACAGATGATGCTCGGGATAGTTCATCCACAACTTTTTTCTTCTCCTGCTCATAAAGATCTGGCACAATCTTATTGCTGAAGTGGGTGCGCGACGGGATGTCGTAACGTGGTTCAAGCATGTTCAGCATGTGTTTAAAACCCTCGTTTTGCACAACCGAGTCTGCACTTATAAACACACCGATTCAATGGCGGGGGCGTTCAAGCTCCTCCGTTACTCCGCTCGCCATGACCACGCTGTGTGTGGACTGAACGTGCCAACAACTTTTTTTTTTTCACTTGTGTGCCTCCCCACACACACACACACACACACATAGACCGCGCCTCTTTTCTTCTCTCCGGCTTGTGACAGAGGAAGATTCAGAAGACGACACCGCAGCGCTTCTGTTTCTAGCCGATACTATATCAAAAGTAACGTAAAATAACGCAATAACGCATCATGTAGTAACGGTAACTAAATTACTGAATAAAAAAAAATAACGCGTTAGATTACTAGTTACCGCCGAAACTAACGGCGTTACAGTAACGCGTTACTTTGTAACGCGTTAGTCCCAACACTGATCCTCAGCGCATTAATTTCCGTTTCCATAGCAGCGCACTTCCGACTTCCGGCAACAAATGTCTATTCCTACTTCCGTAAACAAACACGAGTGTGTTGTAATCATGGCAGACTTGGTAACAGACAACGAAGATGACTATTTTTGGACAAATGAGGATTCACAACCTTATATTTTTGAAGCTGAATAACGTATTTTCCGGACCATACGGCGCACCGGATTGTAAGGTGCACGGCCGATGAGCGTGTCTATTCAGGTCTATTTTCATACAAAAGACGCACTGGATTAAAGGGCGCATTAAAGGGGTCATATTAAGATTTTTTCTAAATTGAAAACCCTTCCTTGTGGTCTACATAACATGTAATGGTGGTTCTTTGGTCAAAATGTTGCATAGGTTATGTTTTACAGATCATCTTCAAGTCACTTTCTGACAGTCGCTTCAGGATGCCCCGTTTTGTGGGCGGTCTTATTTACGTGGCTCACCTTCGACAGCGTCTTCTCTCCGTCATCTTTGTTGCACCAGTGTACCGTGAAAGGACGGGAGTCGAAGAAGGGTCGAAAGATAGAGCTAACTGTTCTATTGACATTCAGACTTTACTTAGCAGTAGCTCCTCATCCGTGACTCACTAATGCAACAACAACGCCGGAAATGTGTCCCGTGAAAAACCGTCCGACCGCAACTGTCTAATAACTAAAGTTCCGTGGGTGAATTATGTAAACCCACTACACCGGTAGTTTTTAGTGCCTCCATAGCGAGATATAAGTTAGAACTTTCCGCTAATCTATATTATAAATGGCAACAGGGGAGGATAAATGCCTCATGACAAGAAGATAGAGAAAAAGAAGAACGGACTACAATGGCGGACACGCGCAAATTTTCAGGACTTATGCAGATTGTGTTGTGCGTTACAAACTCAAATGGGATTCAGGTGCTGACGTAGAAGCTAGCTTACCTCTTGCTGTAGCTATCTTTTACAGCTAATATTTAAGCATGTGAATTAATTACTGCGCTGGAAAAAGAGTTCCTCCGTGTTCACTCTTACAATAACAATCTCGCTACAGCTTGGTTATTATATAGGTTACGGAACATAAATGTATAAAGTATCGTTGGCGGTTTTTGAATGCATTTTAAAGTGATTGTGAATAATAGGAAAAAATTCACCCCAAAAAGTGCAGTTCCCCTTAAAATCACAACAAAAAGACAAGAGACAGCTCATATCTCAAATTACTCATAAGTTAGGGTACTTGTAATTTGAGGTACCACTGCAATGGAAATATAAATACTCCTTTTGCCATCATAAAAATGTAATCAACCCTATAGGTATTATTTTAAATGTAGAAACAAGCTAATCAATTATAAGTGTAAAACAATCAAACCTATATGGCAAACTACAAGGACATAATGCAAGTCACATGCCAATGGTCACGTTTTGTGCAATTCTGTGGCCGTATTCATCACAAAAAAATTGTGGTTGAATTTGAATGTGCATGACTTCCATTGTAGAACAATTTTACGTCTCAGTAAAATATCAAATATATACTACTGCTTTCAAAGCCGATGACAACGACTGTTTTCAGAACCTGCTGACTGAGGTCAAAAATGTATCTCAAGGAAATTTTATTTTTTCTTTCCCC
Organism: Nerophis lumbriciformis; assembly: GCF_033978685.3. Classification (NCBI taxonomy): domain Eukaryota; kingdom Metazoa; phylum Chordata; class Actinopteri; order Syngnathiformes; family Syngnathidae; genus Nerophis; species Nerophis lumbriciformis. The sequence goes on along the minus strand of NC_084553.2, from coordinate 41,569,802 downwards.
TCTGTGCCTGACATTTCTTAAGGCAGGGTGTGTTCCTCCATTTTCCACATCACAGCCTTCTCACCACACCCTTCAGCGAGCCAGTGCTTCTATCTCACTTTCTCTACAGGTTTGAAAGAAAGAAAGAAAAAAATGCATATAATGTGAAAATGTTTGGCAGACACAAGAATAAACGAAAAAAACAAAAAGCTGACGTGTGCACTGAGATTTAAAGCACCATTTAGAAGAAGAAAACCCCCTCCAGACAAAATGTTTGATGATGTAGGGAATGGATAATGGTGTATTTTGTGAAGAGAAGCTCAAATTCTATTACGGTAGTGATGCGCAATAAAAACCTACTGCTATGAACGCATGCTTTATTGTTTGCTGCGGGATCCTCTTATTTCATTGTGTTAAATTAGAATTCATTGACTCAAGATGGATCGAAATAAGCCCGCCAGATGCCTCATATTCCCTCCAACGCTTCACCAATGTCTACTACATAAAAACAAACACTCACAGCTGCCACGCGTTCTTTATTAACACCGGCATTTCAATAAAGCGGTCAGCAGCGGCAGGTGGTTCGTAGCCTCAGTGTAAGAAAATAATAATTATCAGGTTGCAGTACCTTAGCATTTGAAAATAGGTTTATAGGAAATAGAATAAAAAATCGATTTCCAGGCCTACAAATATGACCCTAATGCTCAATTTTGATTAACAGTGACACTCGTGTTACCATATCTGAGTTATTGTGCAGAAATATGGGGAAACTACAAATGTGTGCTTCATTCACTAACGGTGTTACAAAAAAGATAAATTAGAATAATACATAATGCTGGATATAGAGAACATACAAACCCTTTATTTATTAAATCACAAATATTGAAATTCAACGATTTGGTGCATTTGCAAACAGCTAAAATGATGTACAGAGCAAACTATAACCTGCTACCCAAGAATGTACAACAATTATTCTCAACAAAAGAGGAGAAATATAACCTTAGAGGAAAATCTAATTGATAACATTTGTATGCTCATAAAACACTTAAAACCTTTAGCTTATCTGTATGTGGAATTAAATTATGGAGTGGATTAAGAAATCAAACAAAGCACCAATATGATTCAGTTTAAGAGACGGTTCAAACTACAAGTGTTCACAAAGTACACAGAACAAGAATTATGATTAATATCTTGAAACTTTTTTTTTAATTATTGAGACACAGATCATTTATGTATTTAATATTTGTTTACTTGCTATGGTATATTATTTGTTTATTATTTATTTGTTCACTGTTATGTTACAGAGAACAAGGAAATAGGATAAAATTGCTATGGTATAAAAAGGGGTAGGATTAAATAAGATCAGTTTCTTCCTACTCCTTTTCGGACATGCTGTAATGAAACAACTGGAATTATGTGATGAATTACATTGCATTGTCTGCATGTTCGAAATAAACTGAAACTGAACAAGTCATAATCGTTAAAATTTTTGTTGTTGTGGTCTGGAACGGAATTGTTTAGGTTATCATTGAAACATAAACATTATTGAAGTTGCAGTATTGTGAAATTTGATTTTACAATTTTACTTGATCAAGACAGTGGAATGAAGTACATTTAACATAATGAAGGTATCCAAAATAGTATTGTAAATGTCATCTGTAAATTTAAAGTTTATGATGTAGTTCAAAGAGACAATGACCAAAAGCTTCTTAATATTCCAACACTAGTTTTTGACTCACTCGTGAACAAGACTCCGAGGTACTTGAACTCCTCCACTTGGGACAAGATCTCCTCCCCAACCCGGAGATGGCACTCCACCCTTTTCCGCGCGAGAACCATGAACTCGGACTTGGAGGTGCTGATCCCCACCCCAGTCACTTCACACTCGGCTGAGAACCGATCCAGTGAGAGCTGAAGATATTGGCCAGATGAAGCCATCAGGACCACATCATCTGCAAAAAGCAGAGACCTAATCCTGCAGCCACCAAACCAGATCCCCTCAACGCCCTGACTGTGCCTATAAATTCTGTCCATAAAAGTTATGAACAGAATCGGTGACAAAGGGCAGCCTTGGCGGAGTCCAACCCTCACCGGAAACGGGTCCGACTTACTGCCGACATGCAGACCAAGCTCTGACACTGATCATACAGGGAGCGGACGGCCACAATCAGACAGTCCGTTACCCCATACTCTCCGAGCACTCCCCACAGGACTTCCCGGGGTACACGGTCGAATGCCTTCTCCAAGTCCACAAAGCACATGAAGACTGGTTGGGCAAACTCCCATGCACCCTCAAGGACTCTGCCGAGAGTATAGAGTTGGTCCACAGTTCCACGACCAGGACGAAAACCACACTGTTCCTCCTGAATTCGAGGTTCGACTATCCGGCGTAGCCTCCTCTCCAGTACACCTGAATAGACCTTACCGGGAAGGCTGAAGAGTGTGATCCCACGATAGTTGGAACACACCCTCCGGTTCCCCTTCTTAAAGAGAGGAACCACCACCCCGGTCTGTCAATCCAGAGGTACCGCCCTCGATGTGCACACAATGTTGCAGAGTCTTGTCAACCAAGACAGCCCCACAGCATCCAAAGCCTGAAGGAACTCCAGGCGGATCTCATCCACCCCCGGGGCCTTGCTACCGAGGAGCTTTTTAACTACCTCGGCAACCTCAGCCCCAGAAATAGGAGAGCCCACCACATATTCCCCAGGCACTGCTTCCTCATAGGAAGACGTGTTGGTAGGATTGAGGAGGTCTTTGAAGAATTCCCTCCACCGATCCACAACATCCGCAGTCGAGGTCAGCAGAACACCATACCCACCATACACGGTGTTGACATTGCACTGCTTCCCCTTCCTGAGGTGGCGGATGGTAGTCCAGAATCGCTTCGAAGCCGTCTGGAAGTCGTTTTCCATGGCTTCCCCGAACTCCTCCTATGTCAGAGTTTTTGCCTCCGCGACCGCTGAAGCCGCACACTGCTTGGCCCGTCGGTACCTGTCTGCTGCCTTCGGAGTCCTATGAGCCAAAAGAGCCCGATAGGACTCTTTCTTCAGCTTGACGGCATCCCTCACCACACCAGCGGGTTCTAGGATTACCGTCACGACAGGCACCAACCACCTTGCGGCCACAGCTCAAATCGGCCGCCTCGACAATAGAGGTACGGAACATTGTCCACTCAGACTCAATGTCCAGCGCCTCCCTTGTGACATGTTCAAAGTTCTTCCGGAGGCGGGAATTGAATCTCTCTCTGACAGGAGACTCTGCTAGGCATTCCCAGCAAACCCCCACAATGCGTATGGGCCTGCCAGGTTCGTCCGGCATTCTCCCCCACCATCGTAGCCAACTCACCACCAGGTGGTGATCGGTAGAAAGCTCCGCCCCTCTCTTCACCTGAGTGTCCAAAACATGACACCGCAAATCCGATGACACAACTACAAAGTCGATCATGGAACTGCGGCCTAGTGTGTCCTGGTGCCAAGTGCACATATGGACACCCTTATGTTTGAACATGGTGTTTGTTATGGACAATCTGTGACTAGCACAAAATTCCAATAACTAAACACTACTCGGGTTCAGATCCGGGTGGCCATTCTTCCCAATCACGCCTCTCCAGGTTTCACTGTCATTGCCAATATGAGCGTTGAAGTCCCCCAGTAGAACGAGGGAATCACCCAGGGGAGCACTCTCCAGTACGCCCTCGAGTGAATCCAAAAAGGGTGGGTACTCTGAGCTGCCGCTTGGCGCGTAAGCGCAAACAACAGTCAGGACACGTCACCTCACCCGTAGGCGGAGGGAAGCTACCCTCTCATCCACTGGGTTGAACTTCAACGTGCAGGCTTTGAGCCGGGGGACAACAAGAATTGCCACCCCTGCCCATCGCCTCTCACTGCCGGCAACGCCAGAGTGGAAGAGAGTCCAGCCCCTCTCAAGAGAACTGGTTCCAGAGCCCTTGCTGTGCATCGAAGTGAGTCCGACTATATCTAGCTGGAACTTCTCCACCTCGCGCACTAGCTCAGGCTCCTTCCCCCGGCGAGGTGAGGTTCCACGTTCCAAGAGCTAGCTTATGTAGCCGAGGATCGAACCGCCAAGTGCCCTTCCCTTCAGCTTCCGCCCAGCTTTCATTGCACCCGACCTCTATGGCCCCTGCTATGGGTGGTGAGCTCATTGGAGGGGGGACCCACGTTGCCTCTTCGGGCTGTGCCCGGCCGGGCCCCATGGCGACAGGCCCGGCCACCAGGCGCTCGCCATCGGGCCCCACCTCCGGGCCTGGCTCCAGAGGGGGGCCACGGTGACCCGACTGTGGGCGAAGGAAATCTGGGTCCTTCGTCTGTATTCTTCATAGAGGTCTTCGAGCTGCTCTTTGTCTGATCCCTCACCGAGGACCAGTTTGTCTTGGGAGACCCTACCAGAGGGCATAAAGCCCCCGGACAACATAGCTCCTAGGATCATTGGGACACGCAAACTCCTCTACCACGATAAGGTGGCAGCTCAGAGATATATATATATTATATTTCAATACACACCAGATATTCTTATACTAAATATTTCAAAATATTATACAATTTTGTTAGATTTTCCTGGTTGGTTAAGGGCAAGGGTTCGATTCCCGGACAGGAAGAACATTGGACTTAAAAACTAAACCAAAACCATTCATGTGATCGTCTTGCTGAGGCGACAGTGTGAAAATCTGAAAGTGGGAAAAAAATTAAAAGTGTAATAGATTCCAGGTACTCTCTTCAGTTGAATAGATAAACTCCCCACTATATAAGAACAATAAAAATAAAATGTGTAAATATACTTGTCAAACTATCAAATTTTCCTTGCATTTTAGAAAAAACTAATCCTAATCATTTTAGTATAATAATTTCTTATTAATCAGCCCTTTATTCAGCTTCTGAAAAAACTGTTTTTAAGCTATTGTTTTAGTAGGTTTATGGTTTGTGCAGGCAAATTAAATAATCAATACATGAGTAAAATATATCACTGCTACAATACAATCTTATAATCTTTATATTTCCTTACAAAACATGTTATTATATTCAAATAAACAAGTTAACATTAAGTCACACTTTTATTTGCATACCACTTTTCCGAAGTATACTGGAGAAAGACATTAGTTATCTAGCAACCTCTTTCTTAAGCGTGCCAACGTCAATTTGAAAATGATGAAAATTAATGTTGGTTCCCTAAAGCTAGTTAGCTCATATTTTTCTCTCTCTCATCTCTTTACTTTTCAACCTTTTTTTGTCCTTCAGGTGACGTGTAATTGTTTTACCATTAGTGACGGAGAGCTGCAAGAGATTGGAGTTGGGCTGTATCCGAGGTAACACACACACACACACACACACACACACACACACACACACACACACACACACACATACATACAGTCGCAAATACCATCACTTCCAATGTCACTCCTAATTTTTGTGATACTGATAATTAGCATTAAATTCAATACAACTCACAATCTGCCAAATCACTACAACCCAAACGACCCAGCCCATCCTTTACCCGCTCGCTTGCACACAACCCTTCCACTCCTCTCTCGCTGTTTGACAGTTCTTTGTAGTACACACAAATAATGGGATTTTTTTTTTTTTGCTTCTCCTTTTGTTTTGACAAGGAAAGTTAAAAATTCATACAGACAGATGCTGTGAAGTGTTTGGGAGGATGAGGACACATGCAGGGAGTCTAATATGTTATGATTGTCTCCAACATGGATAGGAAGGCGGTACATACAATATTCACTGTATCAAGACCATGATGTATATTATAGAATTTGGCCTGCTGTTGTGTGTAATTTGTGTTACTTCACACGCACACACACACACACACACACACACACACACACACACACACACGCACACGCACACGCACACGCACACTCTCCAGGTATCCCAGGCAGCTTATCTGACCAATGTTGAGATGTCAGATGGTCACAGTAGCTTTTTTACAGCTCAGCCAAACCGTGTGTGTGTGTGTGTGTGTGTGTGTGTGTGTGTGTGTGTGTGTGTGTGTGTGTGTGTGTGCGCACGCACACGTGTGTGTGTGTGCTGCCCATTAAAGATGGGTCTGTTCACAGGATGGTCCCCTGCCTATTCATATTTTGGGTTGCCTAGCAACCCTGGTTTTGCCAAGGAGAGGGGGATTACACGGGTGAGGCTCCATTCATTTTCCTCTCCCTGCGGTACGCCAAAAACTCTTCACCAAATGCTCTGGCTCAATCAGTTTTCTGTGTTAGTTTCAAAATAAGATTTTGTGTCCCACTGAACCACATTTTTAAAGGACAGAATAATGTTTTCATTGACTTTTTGTGTGCTCAAAGGTTTTTTTTTTACTAATATAAGTGAGTTAAATACTAATGATGTCCTCGTAGTGTAAGGACGAATGATGCAAAAAGAACGTTCGATATTAACACATTAAGGGCCTGATTTCCTAAAGGTTTGCGTGTACTAAAATACGTGCAAACCTGATAGCACACGCAAGGCTGATCTACTAGACGTGTGCAAAGTGGATTTACATTGCAATCCATTTTGCGTCTCTGTTTTCATTAATATGCAAAATATATGCTGATCATTAAAAAGCTCGCAACACTGGGAGGAGAAGATGCAAATATATTTATTTAGCACGCGCAATGTGATTGATCAACACTCATTGCCGTTTTGCGAGCACTATTTTGCATTTTATTTAGCACGTGTGGGAAGGACGTGCCAACTGACAGTTCCACACGCCGCTGCAAGATCAGAGCTCGCGCTGCACAGACAAACGATGGACAGATGAGAATCCTCCGTCCTACGTGTGTGTGTCAACATTTTGGACAGTCAGAAATAAAAAATATTAGAAATATTGTCTATTCAGCAACATCATTTTACAATTTTATAACAGCGAGAGGAATTAAGGGGCTGTTTAAAACAAATTCAATTGATGCATTTTGAGGTATTTTAATATTTTTTTAATGATTTTTTTTTTTTAGATTCAATATATATTATTAAAATATTTCTTCTTTAGGTGTGCATTTTTTGCGTGTTGAATAGAGTAATTGTCAATACGTGGACTTTGGGGTTTGTTTTCCCGGAATGCAAAGGAAAGTTGTCGCGGGCAAGACGTGAATGTAAGTACATATTTTTATTTTAACACTAACAGACTACAAAAAGGAAGCAAACAAAAGGCGCGGAGAACAAACTTGACTAATGAAACAAAACTTGCACAAAGGCAGAAACTATGAACAATAAACAAAAACTTACTTGGCATGGAACTATGGGAGCATGAAGACAAAACGAGGTAGCAGGTGTGTCAGAAGAAGCATGGTATGAAAGGATTATGTCACCAGGACGAACAACATAAACAGCTTAAATAGCAGTGACATGATCAGTGAAAACAGGTGCGTGACATGACAGGTGAAAACTAATGGGTTGCTATGGTGACAAAACAAACAAAAGTGCACAAGGAGTCCAAAAACAAAACAAAACATGACTAAACAAAACATGATCACACAGACATGACAGTAATAAGTGAAGCCTCTTTCCAATGAATGCATCTTTGGCAGTTTAAAAAACAATGTATACTGCAGGGCTCTGTCTAAAATGCCCATAAAATTGGTACATGTTTCCTGCATGTTTGAAGACATATAAATGCCACAGGTATGAGCATGATAACATGAATGTGCAGTAATTATGAGTGTCTCCGTGGTGATCCCTCGTATAGTACACGTACACGCAAAATCCTCATTTAAATAAGGTGGTCTGCGCCACTTTACAATTGTACACGCAGTGTTAGTATACCGCACGCAACACGCCCAATAATAGTACACACTATTTTATAGATTGCGCACGCTGTTTAGCGCGTGGTATTTGAATCATAGTAAATCAGGACCAGCTCAGTGGCCTAGTGGTCCGCCCTGAGACTGGGAGGTCGTGAGTTCAAACCCTGGCCGAGTCATACCAAAGACTACAAAAATGGGACCCATTACCTCCCTGCTTGGCACTCAGCATCAAGGGTTGGAATTGGGGGTTAAATCACCAAATGATTCCTGGGCGCAGCCACCGCTGCTGCCCACTGCTCCCCTCACCTCCCAGGGGGTGGAACAACGGGATGGGTCAAATGCAGAGGATAATTTCACCACACCCAGTGTGTGTGTGACAATCATTGGGACTTTAACTTTAACTTTTAACTTAAATCCTAGTAAGCCTGTGTGACAGTAAAATGCTAATATTAGCAACTGAACTGAAGTTTGTTGCAGTTTTCTGTCTAAGGAATAGGATGTTTAATCATATAGTGTATACTATACAATTGGAGAAAAATTCTGTACTTTTACTTTTTCAATATGCCTGCTATACCAAGGAATAACCTATTAAAATTTGCTGCAAAAAATGATACTATTTCCTCTTTTTGTCTTCCAGAAGCACTACTAAAACTATAATATAGTTTCCCAAAATCAGAAAAACGATCGGAGGTTTAAGACTCGACAGTCAATCAGACTTTGTTGTGTTGAAAGCAATTGTCGTTCATGAGTATTTTATTTACACTGGTGTCGCCACAGATGTAATTATCCGGAGGATGTTGTGTTGCTGTATAAAAACGCACACAAACACCGGCTGTTTTTTGATGGCTTTGATGCCGAAATGTCTGAAATTGGTGGGATCATTGTGTGTCTGTAGTTGTTAAATGTGTTTATGCCCCCATAACCATGGTAAATCACTTTGAAGGTTACTGGATAAGTATGAAAAGAGTCCCCACATTTAACTTCTGGAATCTTTAACCTTTAAATATCAGGCAAACCCTCTGATAAACAGCCAGTGACATTTAACATACTGCACGCTATAATATAGTTAAGTACTTTACCTCCTTAAAAAAAAATAAAAAATTTAGGAAGCCCTTGTGGTGTTTAACTCTCTAACCTGCATTTTAAGCAACAGTTAGCATCACTGACTGCCAGCACATCAGTTGCAGTTTAGTTCATTTATCTAATTAGTATGCTAATGAGCTGCCTCTTCATCAGATAAAAGCATTGTTTGGGGGGCTTGATTTCTAGTTGATATTCAACCTGCAACTTATGCACTGTTGAACAAAGCCAGAGGCCTGCAGATGGCTTTACAAAGACACACACGCACGCACGCACGCACGCACACACACACACACACACACACACACACACACACACACACACACACAGAGTTTTAATCTTGCCCAGCCTTTGTTTTTTCCCAATGAATATAATAATGAGACCCGTAATGGAGGAGATTATAAGTGCAGAATGTTTTTTATCGATGTGTGTAATAACATTAAATGCCTTTTCATTAAAGCACTTGAGTCCTAAAATGTAAATTTTTGTACATCAGGATTTCATAAAATATGTCAATCATTATAAGGTGTCTATGTTCTCTAGTCCAATATTAATGTTCAATGTTATATTTTTATTAGAATTTGTTTTGTCTTTTTCGCATTAGTGGTTGCCACACCAAATGAATTGCATGGCTTGATTTGGTTTACGTTTTGCCATTTCGACCACATGCAGACTGGGACCAGAACTGGACATCTCTAATGTTGTCTGTGAGGGTCTTGATTTTGCATCAAACCTGTTTTGTCTGCACAAAAGGCAGCACCATCCATCCATCCATCCATTTTCTACCGCTTGTCCTTTTTTCGCAGGGCCAACACAGATAGACAGACAACATTCACACTCACATTCACACACTAGGGCCAATTTAGTGTTACCAATCAACCTATCCCCAGGTGCATGTCTTTGGAGGTGGGAGGAAGCCGGAGTACCCGGAGGGAACCCACGCAGTCACGGGGAGAACATGCAAACTCCATACAGAAAGATCCCGAGCCCCCATGTACCATTATACCAAACACCACCAGGGCTTTATAATATGGATGCATGATATTTTTTTAAGCCGATACCAATAAAGATAAGATGCTGCTTCTCAAAACCGATTCCAATTACCGATAACTTCTTTAAAATGTCACATTTTAAAAATTAAGATTTAACTCTAGTTCGTGCACACCTTTCTTTGTGGCTGGCTTTGGGGCAGCTTCTTTAGCAGGCTTTCATAGGCTTTTAAAACAGTCTAGTGATGCTGGCATTTCAGGTGGCTGACAAAAGTTTGATGTGTTGAAGCTCAATGTATTTTTCTCTCCTTGCGTAATGTTAGCAGAACATTTGGTGTAAATTGCATGTGGAATGTCTGAAACTGTGAAGAAGTCCCACACGATCGACACCGTGTTTGTTTACAGTGAATTCACGGGAAGGTTTTAAAAGGCCCTTTACAGCACTTCGGAGAGGAGCGCTTCATTTGCTCACCCTAACCCACCTACAGCAAAGTACAGATAATATTGCCTAATTTTTTTATCTGAGCTATTTTTTCATGTAATCAGATCATAATAATTATCTATCGGATATTTATCATGCACCTCTACTTCATATACGTTTCTCCAATATTTATTCAAATTAATTTATACTTTAAGTAAATAACATGTATGTATAAAATGTATTCAATTTCCCGTTTTAATAATTGGAATAAACAACCAGCCTAAAATCTCTCAACACTGTCAATCAAGCATATTTTGTGTTGACACTGTTGTGAAATGTAAATATACGTTAGGGAAATAAGCTTTTGTTTTGACAGAAGTAGAGTACATCTTCTGTTGACTTGGTTTGTATCTGCAAGAGCCTGATAGACAGCCCCTGAATAAGGAGTGACATTTATTAGGGTAGAATGATAGCACTCATCTTGTCCCATTGCACTGGGAAACCTCTATTTGTGTGCCTTTCATCAACGTGTTTATTGACTTTTTGGCTCATTGGAGCCTTTAGCTTTTATATCATCTTTCAGAATTATAGAGCAAGAAGTGCGTAGAACCAACACAACTCATGCCTAAAAACATACATTTGTTATTTTCTCATTGGAAACAATTAAAACAACCATATAACATACTTCAGTTAATGAGTTGCAGCCTGACTTGTCTCTTCCAAGTCTTTTCCACAACAGTAAATCTAGCAAAAATATGGCTCCATTCTGAGTGAAATTGCTAATAAAACCGTAAAAGCTTGTCACAATAGTGGAAATGGATAGCGCACATTAAAGGTCAGTTCACTTTTATTGAGACTGGCCCTTAACCTGGACATTTATACTCCCAATAAATAGACTAAACTATAAACACAGTCCAGATTGCTACAGACTTCCAGCATATACAGTACACTTATACAAGCTACAAAGTGACTGATGTCTGCTATTTTTATTTAAAAATGTTTTTGAAAACATCTATAACACTGTTTTATTTTATTTTTACTGCCTAACCAGTCCAGGGTTACGGTGAAACTGAAGTCCATTGTGCCTCTAAGCCATGGCACTATAACGTAATTTACTGACTTTCCTCTCTCCTCCTTTCTTCATCCCCTCATGGCTTATCATTTCCTACCTTTCCTCTCAAACACTCCTCTTTCCATCTCTCTCTGTATTTCTCACCCCCAACCTGGGGCACTTCCCTCATGTCACTCCCCCAGTTTATCGCTCCTAAACCATGACTGCAGGCCAAACTGTGTGATGGTGTTTGAAGGAGCAAAGATACACCTCAGAGCCATTCAGGATATCAAACCTGGAGAGGAGGTATGTGCAAGACCAGAGGAACCCTCACAGACTATATAGTGTATGACATCTTGAATGAAAAATGTTCTTTCTGTGTACAGCTAACTATAAGCTACATAGAGACCTTGTTGTTGACTGAAGAGCGTCAGAAGCAGCTGGAGGACCAGTACCATTTCACTTGCCGCTGCCAGAAATGTGACTCTCAAGACACAGTAAGAAAAAAAATGCCACACACATCGTCCATAATCATCTCCCAAATTGTCAACTTAGGGTGGGAGAAAACATTGATATTATTTCACACCGTGCAGAATTGACACACCAGCCTCAAATATTGACGTTGTCATTGTCACTTATGACAACCAAGAAAGTAAACTGTCATACATAATCAAAATGTTGACTTTTATTTGGGATGTGGACCTTGGTCTTCTGAGTACAGTCAGATTCTTTTCAAGTGACAACACTATAGAAATACTGTAGATATACTTCAATACAGAAAACAATAAAACATCCATCCATCCATCCATTTTCTACCGCTTGTCCCTTTCGGGGTTGCGGGGGGTCGCTGGAGCCTATCTCATCTGTGAATATGGTATTGTTTTTCATACAAACTAACCAAACTGTAATTGTTTGTACCAATATTATATTGTTTTTAAACAATATTTCTTATCTAAAAGTTTTTCAAAGGCATGTTTGTTGCATGTTAAAATTGTGGTGTTTTGTAGGGCTAAGCACAGATTTAATCAATATCAATTAATTTCAATGATTTGATTTTTATTAAGGATCCCCATTAGCTGGTTGCCTCAACAACCCACTAGTCTTCCTGGGGTCCACAATTCAATACAATTACAAGTAAAAGCATATAATTATAACTACACAATACAGAAAAAAATAAAAGCATCAATAAGAAAACAAGCAAACAATTTGCAGTCACAGAATAATAAATACCATATAAATATAACTACACAATATAAAACCAAACTAATCATCAACGAGCAAACTAATTTAAAGACTCAGATAACATATTACTCTCTTTTTAAAAACCTGTTTACTTTCAATGCCGGTGAGAATTTGAGGTAGGTTATTCCAGAGCGATAAAGGTCTATAAATAAAAGATTTCCGCAAAGCATTCTTCCTGGGACGAGGGAGTACAAAATGCCCCTCACTGGACGCCCTGGTATTGTGATTATGTATAGTGCTACTGTGAACTATTTGGGCCATGAGAAAAGCAGGACTTTTACTACCGGTTACTGATTTGAACAATAAAAGAGTATTAGCTGACAACCTGTTCTGCACTTTTAGCCAGGAAAGAGAAGCATGCATTTGGTTCACATTGGTTCTTAGTGAACAACCAAGAAGCAGCCTTGCTGCCCTATTCTGGACAATCTGGAGCTTACTGATCTCCCCACTTGCAGCAGACGCCCAGACTGTTGAACAATAGTCAAGATGACACAAGACTAAACTCTTAACAATTTGACAAAGAAGAGGTGGATCAACAAAAGCAGCACAATTCCTGGAAATACCAATAGCCCTTCCCATCTTTGATTTGACCAGGATAGAGTGCAGTCCAGCATCACTCCAAGGAGCTTGGCACTTCTGACCTGTTGAACTGTTGAGATACCTAGCCTCAGATCCAACTTTGGGTCACAAGATAACCCTTGCCTAGTCCTTAATATAATACTTTTTGTTTTTGAGATGTTAAGGACAAGTCTTTTACATACTGTCCAGTCATGCACAACTTTTAGTTCCTCACTCAATACTACATTAAGAACACTGCATGATGGTGCAGCATGATATAAGGTTGCATCATCAGCATAATGAACCAATCTTGCACGCCCGGTAGCCCGAGGTAAATCATTGGTGAATATAGAGAAAAGTAAAGGTCCAAGACAACTTCCCTGTGGAACACCACAATCCAAACTTCTGCTATTAGACAAACTGCCATTAAGATACACCTGTTGTGATCTTGGGGACAAATAACTCTGTATCCACATTAAAGCCGAAGTAAAACCATAACATTTAAGTTTCTCAATTAAAAGAGAGTGGTCAATCACGTCAAATGCAGCACTAAAATCTAACAGCACAGCTCCAACCAACATAGAATTATCTATAGCATTAAGCCAATCGTCCGTCATTTGTATAAGAGCAGTGGACGTAGAGTGGCCCGTTCTATATGCATGTTGAGAATCAGTTGCTAGCCCATTTGATTGAAAGTAAGCTTGAATTTGTGCATACACACCCAGGTAGGATGCTTATTGGTCTAGAATTGCCCGCATTGAAAGCCAATTTGGTATCCTTAAGTAGAGGAGTAACCTTAGCCACCTTCCATATCTTTGGACACAGGCCCACCTGTAAACATTTATTAAAAATATGACAAACAGACACTGATATGATACCAGCAGTCATTTTCAGTAATTTACTATCCAGGTTGTCTACACCAGCTACTTTGTTGTCCGGAAGAGAGTGTAGTAACTTCTCAACCTCACTGACTTCAACCTGATGAAAATTTAATTCACAGTCCTTATTATCCATTGTAATATTCCTAATGAGGTCAGCTGATTTGTTGTTATTGGATATATGCATACCATGCCTTAATTGAGATACCTTGTCAACATAATAGTTATTAAAATGATTTGCAATGTCACATGGCTTAGTGAGTACCAACCCATTTGATTCCACAATGGGCGGGGCATCTTTAATCTATAAGTATTACGAGCTTGGTCGTGGAACGCAAGGTGCTCCTGGATTGAGGTAACACTGTAAATAGTTAAAATGAGTTAAAATCAAGTTGCTGACTTAAAGTCAAACTCAAATGTTTGTAGCAGATCATAAACAACTACAGAATGCAATTTCAGTAGAAATTGCATGTGAATGCTGAATGCGCAAACCTTTGAAACACGCAAGCTGCTGATACGCGCGAGTCGAATTGAAATGCTAATGTTAGCATGTCGACCAAGTACCAAGTTATATGACTGAGGCGCATGCATGCAAAATAAGTTAGAAAAATTAGCATGCTAACAATTAGCATGTGTCAAGTACCAATTTATATGACTAAGTTGTAGGGCAGCAATGTTAGCATGTATCACGTACCAAGTTGTATATGACTGAGATATGACAACATTGGGTAAAAAAGTTAGCATATGTCAAGTACCTAGTTATATGACTCGGGCAAAATTTGCAAAAGAAAGTTAGCATGCTGGCAGTCGACAGACAAGAGCAAGGAGTATTTTTTTTTTACTTTGGAACCGTTCAAATCTGTTGAGAAATGTGGGATATGTAGAAGTTTGTATATCGCCCATTAATTTTCAATGGGGGATCATTCCTGGTAATTCCGAGTAATCTGTACATTTTGGTAACCGGGAAACATGTTAGCTTGAATGTCCAGGATGATTGGAGTCTGTGGATGGTGGAACGGTTCAAATCGAATGAGAAATGTGGGAGTTGTTGAACTTTGAAAATCTCCATTTATTAAAATATAATTTCCAGGAAATTAGGAAAAGTCGGAAAAAAGAGTAAATGTGTGAAATGTGAGACAGCACAATTGCCTTGAATGATTTGAATGGGTTGGCTTTGATATTTTTTTAAACGGTCGAGAAATGCAGAAGTAATAATTTTGATAGAACATTTTAGATGGAATATTTTGATGGTGGAAAACGATTGAAATCGGATGTAAAATGTGAGAGAACTCATCAAAAGAAAAAAAGGGACATGCTGTACTGCAATAGAAAAGCGGGAATTCCTGGTAATCAGAAATTTCAGAACCGGGAAACATGTTGGCTTGAATGTCCAGGGTGTGTAGAGTTTTTGGATGGTGGAACAGTTTGAATCGGATAAGAAATGGGGGACATGAATAAGGCTGCAGCTAACGATTATTTTTCTATCGATTAATCTATAGATTATTTTTTTCGATTAATCGGTTAATCTATAGATAATTTTTTCGATTAATCTATAGATTATTTTTCCTTTTACCGATTATTTTTTTTATTTAAAATGAAGATGAAAAAATAAATGTTGGCCAGTTTTTTCAAAAGGCATGACTTTTATTTACAAAAAAAAAAGTATGGCCACTCAGTCAACATTGACAACAACATGACAAAATATTCTGTAACAATGTAAACATTTAAAACTTTTAACATTTAACAAAATTAAAAGTAGCTTATTTGCTTTTTAATGTGCAAATATAAAAGTAAACATCCAGTGCAAATCTTAATATTCTGCAATAGTATAAGCATTTCTAAAGTAAAAGTATTGCTTATTTTGCTTTAAAATGTGCAAAAATAAAGATAAACATCCAATACAAAAAAGTGCAAAACGAAATATTCTGTAACAGTGTAAACATTTCAACAAAAGTAAAAGTATTGCTTATTTTGCTTAATAACACAACAATGATAGTATGATTAAAGTGAAAGTTAATTGTTGGTTTGTACATAGTATATGTAACTGTTAATGTTGTAAAAGGTATTTGCACAACTAATTAACGTTAGCGTTAAAGAGGAGCGCGTCTTTGTAAACACTGAACAGGCACGCCAAACGCGCCTCTCAGAGCGAAACAGTGTTTTAGTTTATGAATTTACAACGCAGATACAAATGACACATTCATGATTTTGTGTAATGATGACAACGTATACTCACGCGGACGATTGACTAGTTGATGGTGATGGCAAGAACGCTGTCGGGTGTTTTCTTTTCAAATGTTCCTTCATAGCCGTTGTGCTGCTATGATAGGCCATTTCCGCTCGACACAGTGTGCATACAACAACTGTCAAGTGTTTTGCTTTTTTCGCTGTGCTTATCCCACACTTGAAGGGATGTACCAATGCTGAATGTGGCTTCTGGATTTCACTCAAAAGACCAGACCGTAGTTACTTTTTCCTTTTATTTTCCTTTAGTTTGCAACAGTTTTTCCAACCAAGAAACAGCTTCTTTTTTCTTCTTTAGTCTTTTTAGCAGTCTTTTGCAGTGTTAATAGACTTTAGTTTCTTTAGCTGTCTTTAGTAGCCTTTAGTAGCCTTTAGCTTCTTTAGTAGGTGAAAAACCTTTAAGGACAAAACACCACAAGATTAACATGCTGTAAAAAATCAATCAATTATCAATCCCATAATTTACAACTATTAATTAGGCTATCAAACTCTTAACCATTAAACAAGTGCAAGAAAATGGACACATCTTTTCCCTTTAAGTTAAAACAGATTTTAAATAAATTGTCTCAACATAAATGCACCAAGATACATATAAAATACATTTAACACCAGAAACACAATAGATAAATGCAACAGAAAACCCAATATGCAAATACATAAATACCTAACCAATTAACCACCTATTTAGATACATATTTAAAATCCATATTCAATATAAATATATTATTAATTTAGCAGTGAAACACTCAATCTTATACGCTGTCTACTGGTAGAAAAATGCCCCTTTTTCTACGCCCTCACCAACACAGTTAAATCCAACACTTTAAATTGAGCGACTTCACCCTCCTGATGAAGCAAACTGCTCCAACATTTATCAAACTAAGCAAAGAATATCAACACTAAACAACAGTTACATAACACACTGTGTGTATTTAGCCTCCCCCCCCCCCCCCCATCTCACCAGCGCAACAGGTGCGCCACACCCACGAAGAGAAATATTAAATCTTACATACTTTTGGCACAACTCTGGGTTATCTGTAATGAACTAAACCTTTTTCCACTCTGCGCTGGCGTCTTTTGAACTCCTTGATTTGACACAGCGGTCTAATTACCGGGCTCGCGCACCAGCAGATGAGACAGGAGTGCGCCGCGTTATACCTGCGCGCGAACGTAAACTGATCGGCTCTGATTTTATAAGCCGACTGGCCGAAATAATGCCGAATTATATACATTTCCTGGGGTTGCCTAGGTGAATAGGGATGCGGATGTGCTCTAAGATAAAATATAATTTTATTAAGTGGGGTTTGGCTGGTTGCTAAACAGCCACGGTTGCGAGCTCGCGCTTCAGCTGACGAGACAGCTGTTCACCGCTACAACATTATTAGGCCGTTTATTGAAATACTCCCACACTTTTGACGACTTTTGGCGTGCTTTTTTTCCCTCGCTCGCACCGCTCGCATCATCTGCTTTGCGCTCCGCCATGACGGCAGTGTGACGTAAATATGCGACGCGTCGAAGCATAAAAACGACGTCGACGTATTTACGTAACCGATGACGTCGACTACGTCGACGCGTCGTTTCAGCCTTAGACATGAAGAGGGTTTGTAAATTTCCCATTCATTTTCAATGGGGAAAACTTCTTGGTAATTCTGGGGAAACCAGTAATTTTTGGAACCAGTTGCATTGTTGGTTTATGGCCTTCACACCGTAATCTTTTGAATTGTTTGACTTGTCATAAAATAATTAAGGCTGAAACGACGCGTCGACGTAGTCGACGTCATCGATTACGTAAATACGTCGACGCCGTTTTTGTGCGTCGACGCGTCGCATACCTTATTTCCTTGAATAGCCTCCGGGGCGCTAATTAATTTAAAACCTCTTCTCACTCCTGCGCTTACCAAAAAGCGTGGGGTAAATTTAGGCCTGCGCTTATAAATTTGAGTGATGTAAGGATACCATCATGAAAAGCACATTAAATAAAAAAAACGTTATTATGGTCTTACCTTTACTTATAAATGAGTATTCTGATCAAAAGCATCGATAACTTGTTTATAGAAGTCTTCCTTATCTTTCTTCAGTTTTAAAAGTGTCTCTGTCTCGATGAAGATATTCCTTTAAGTAGTACCTCCTGCTTTGATTGAAAGTCTAGTTTAGAAAACAGTTTTATTTTATATATGTAATCCTCCATGTTAAAAGTGCAAGCAAACGATCGTTGCTCACTCTTGTGGCTTGTTGTCTTCTTCTGCAGCACCGGTCTTCTGCAGTACCGGTAGTCGCAAGAAGGATCACTAGCGCCCTCTACCAGCAGGAGTCGGGAGTCATTTAATGACTCATATTTGACACACGCAGCTACGGTATATTAATAAAACATAGCTGCTTACTGTTCTTTTTAGCATATTCAATAGCTTGGACCTTAAATCCTACTGAATAGCTCTTAATCTTCTTCCCTTTATGCGATTTCAAATGATTGAAATCAGCCTCCTCCATTTTGAAAATGATGACTCGTGACGTGACGGGTTTGACCCGGCGGAAGTTTTAGGCATATGCTAATTATTTTGCGAAACGAGTTTGACCCGGTGGAAATTCTAGACATGCGCTAATAAAAATAATATTTTGCGAAACGAGTTTGACCCGGCGTTAATCCTGAGCCGGCGGTAATGCTAAGCATGCGCTAATTATTTTGTGAAACGAGTTTGACCCGGCAGTAATTCGAGGCATGCGAATACTATATACCCGGCGCCAATTCAAGGAAATACACACTTTTTTGTATTGAATGTTTATCTTTATTTTTGCACATTTTAAAGCAAAAGAAGCAATACTTTTACTTTTGAAATGCTTATACTATTGCAGAATATTAAGATTTGCACTGGATGTTTTCTTTTATATTTGCACATTAAAAAGCAAATAAGCTACTTTTAATTTTGTTAAATGTTAAAAGTTTTAAATGTTTACATTGTTACAGAATATTTTGTGATGTTGTTGTCAATGTTGACTGAGTCATCCTTTTTTTTTTTTGTAAATAAAAGCCATGCCTTTTGAAAAAACTGGCCTACATTTATTTTTTCATCTTCATTTTAAATAAAAAAAATAATCGGTAAAAGGAAAAATAATCTATAGATTAATCGAAAAAATAATCTATAGATTAATCAATAGAAAAATAATCGTTAGCTGCAGCCTTAAAAATAACTGCTGACCAGTCGACTATTAAAACTAATCAATAGTCCTGCTCAGTAGCCTTGTAGTTTGAGTGTCAGCCCTGAGATTAGTAGGTCGTGAGTTCAAACCCCGGCCGAGTCATACCAAAGACTATAAAAATGGGACCCATTACCTCCCTGCTTGGCACTCAGCATCAAGGGTTGGAATTGGGGGTTGAATCACCAAAATGATTGCAGAGCACGGCCACCGCTGCTGCTCACTATTCCCTTCACCTCCCAGGGTGTGGAACAAGGGGATGGGTCAAATGCAGAGGGTAATTTCACCTCACCTAGTGTGTGTGTGACTATCAGTGGTACTTTAACTTTAACTTTAGTTGCAGCCTTACCTTGAACATAACAGGACAGAAGTGGATATGACCCAATACACATCTACTATTGTCTTAATAGCTGGCAATACGGGTGAGAAACAAGACTTGTGTGTAGCTAGATCCAAGAAAGGTGCTGGTCGCTGGTAGCGTCATGGTCTAGAGCCGCATGAGCGTTGCAGGCGCTGGGGAGCTACGGTTCATTGAGGGGAACAGGAATTCTAATGTGACATTGTGAAGAAGAGCATGATCCCCTCCCCTTAAAAACTGGGCTGCATGGCAGTTTTCCAACATGATGACGAGCCCAAACACACCTCCAAGATGACAGAGAACTAAACATGTCGAAAAATTCTACGCTTCCATCTTTGTGGGAACCGTTTGGGAAAAGCCCTTTTCTATTCCAGTGCACTAAGCAATGTCCATAAAGACATGCTTGGATGAGTTTGTTGCGGATGGAAACACAGATGCTGTTTTACTGTTATCTGAGTGCATCAGAGCAGAACATGTCCACCCTCTCATTCTCTCTTGTCTCCTCACTTCCTCTCTGTCACTCTTAACTTCCCACCTGCCTCCTCTTCTGACTGACCACCTTCTGAAAAATGGTTTTGCCTGTCACCTGCAGTTTTTTCTTCCATCTCTCTCAACCTCCATGTTCATGATCAAGTGTCTCCCTTTTTATGTAGCCGCAAGTTCTTCTTCTTTTTGCCATTTGCGTTGTCACGTGACTTGTACTGCAGTGCAACACACATGCACATAAAAATAGATTTTGTGTACCTTCTTTTGATGATTAAGTAAAAAGAGCGCCTTTATTTCAAGCCTCCTTTGTTCTGCACGCACTCGCCACAGTTTTTTGTCGTTCCGCCGCTGTCTTTAATCTTCTGGTGATGATGGCAGTCTGCTTGGTCGTGACCCAGAGTTGACATCAAACCTTGTGTTTGTACGCTGTCCAAGCTTTATGTTGTGTGTTTGTGCATGTGTGCACATAAAATACAGTAAGCCATAGGGCTTGTAAAATAGCTTTTTGCGGTTTTATAGTATTGGTGCAGGCTTTTAATGTTTCCATTGAGTGAAACCAACCTTGACTTCCCTGCAGCTCCACCCACAGGCCAATATTTGGGTTTCAAAAGGAAATATGAGTAGAATTGGGGAGGCCACTGTGAAATATGATGTAGAAATTGCAGATTATCATTGCCTCCTGAGGATGATATACAGTATAGGATGAAATATCAATATATATCAATAGTTTAGGAATGTTTTCCTTCATTATATTGCTAATACACAGCAGCACATTGTTTTTAATTTTGACATTCTATTTTAGTCATTTTATTGAATGTTTCAGAAATAAATCACATTCTTTGCAGTAACCCCAATTTCATATGAGCCTCCTCTCTTTTCCAGGACTGTCTCATGTTGTCAGGTGAAAAGGAAAGATGGCTTCAGTTGAAGGAGACCTTACCTAAACTGGAAGAACTAAAAGCAGTCTCAGGTATGTATATGTGTATATATGATATTTTAGGTTCTGACATTTAATTTCATCAAGGATTTTTGGGGGAGTTGAACTCTCAACATGGGCGAAAAGTATTATTTATTTCCTGAATTACATACATATGTTCCATGTACAATATCATAAACAAAATAATGCCCGGTGGGATACGATGTAGTTGAAACTAAATTAAATAAATAAATAATTCTTGAAGTAATTAATTAGTTGTATCATTCATTATTTAAATCATTAACTCCATCCATTCATCCATCTTCTTCCGCTTATTCGAGGTTGGGTCGCAGGGGCAGCAGCCTAAGCAGGGAAGCCCAGACTTCCCTCTCCCCAGCCACTTCGTCCAGCTCCTCCCGGGGGATCCCGAGGCGTTCCCAGGCCAGCCGGGAGAGATAGTCTTCCCAACGTGTCCTGGGTCTTCCCCGTGGCCTCCTACCGATCGGACGTGCCCGAAACACCTCCCTAGGGAGGCGTTCGGGTGGCATCCTGACCAGATGCCCGAACCACCTCATCTGGCTCCTCTCCATAGATAAATCATTAACTAAATCATTAAATCATGTAATAATGAATGAAAATGTGAAATAATTAATAAATTATAAAATCATGAAATCAATAGTTAATTAAATAATTACATGTAAATTAATGACAAAGTTGATAACAGTTATTATGCATTGCTTTCAATTGTAATTAATTAATAACACATTTAAGTATCTATTATTTAACAATGTATTTATTTATTTTTTTAAATTCCATTTGGCCCTTCATTGTCTGCGAATGTGCATTTCTACTTGCTTTTAACCTGATTAAGTGAATCAAGACAAATTACATATTGACCCAAATATAAGACAACCCTTGTTTTTCAAAACCTGTTATGAGAATAAAAAAATTATACAAAATCCATATAAATGTAATTAACAACTGATATAGAATGCAATAACGGATAATAAATAGATGGACAGATTTGTTGGAAAAGTTTTAAATTTAAACATGCCAGCATATCACAAATGATAAAAAAGACTTGTGAGTTTCGTTTGATTGCTCAATTTATTATTATAACACAGGAGCGCTTCTTGCTATAGCAGCACATCCCTCCTCAGTCTCGGAGGTGCCAGTGGGCCGCTATCAGCTTCTGCTGCTGCCCGCGGGAGTCACAGATCTGTTGTGTAGGACTTGTTGTCAGTATTCCTTCTTGCATACTTGAGTAGCCTATGAGACTCTGTGGGACGGTCAGGAGAGGGATGGCATCCTTTGGGTTGTCAAGTGGGCGCCCCCCTTCCTCAATGTTTCACGGATAGGCCCACGACATCTCCGGGGGGTTTAGCAGTGAATCCAAGCGTATTAGGTTCAGCCCCTAGATGCCATAAACTTACCTGAACGTCCACGTGGAGTCTATTCTCTTGACTCACAGTCGCTGACTCCCCTATTCAGCAGCCTTTGAGAGGTCTTTGACTGCCTGCTAGGGAGCCTTCCCTCGCACTCCCAGCTCCCTTAGTAGCCTGGATGTTAAGGTGGCTACAAACTCTCTGTGGCCTACTTCCACGAGGCGTACCCTTGCTTTCCAGCCTTGTTGTTGAGCATCGACTGCAAGCTCAGCGTACCTCAACTTCTTACGCTCAAAAGCTTCCTCTACTGAATTCTCCCAGGGCACTGTGAGCTCAATGATGTAGACAAGCCTGAGCGAGGCTGACCACAGAACAAGATCTGGCCACAGGCTTGTGGACGCGATCTTAGCTGGGAAGCAGAGCCTTTGGTCCAAGTCTGCAAACAGCTACTAATCTTGTGCATGGTTTTAATCCTATGTTTGAAAAGATGGACCCTACACTGATACAAATAACTAACATTAAGGACTCCAAGGTCATGTCCTCTGTATTTTTTTAAGTGGCAAGAAGAAGATGATATGACTGACAGCAAATATACTTTGTGTGGGCTCTACATCGAGTGAGCTGTGCATCACACTGCGGTAGATCATCCTCTCGCAATATACGATCTTTGGTTATGCACTGCTACAGCATCGTTACACAATGAAACATCATCTGATCCGAAATGTGCTGTCAAGATAGCGTCAACATGAAATTGTGCTGACGTCTCTAATGTTGGTTTTACTTAAATGAAATTGATGTGAAACGCTGTCTGTATAACCTACTCAGTGGCCTAGTGGTTAGAGTGTCCGCCCTGAGATCGGTAGGTTGTGAGTTCAAACCGGCCGAGTCATACCAAAGACTATAAAAATGGGACCCATTACCTCCCTGCTTGGCACTCGGCATCAAGGGTTGGAATTGGGGGTTAAATCACCAAAAATGATTCCCGGGCGCGGCACCGCTGCTGCTCACTGCTCCCCTCACCTCCCAGGGGGTGATCAAATTTCACCACACCTAGTGTGTGTGTGACAATCATTGGTACTTTAACTTTAACTTTATAATACTGTCACATCAGTCAGGTGCTGCCCCTCCCCAAACACTGAACACGCGCTGTGCGTAGAGCGTCGCTATCTTTGGGAGGTGGAGGGGTATGGGGGCATTTTGTGTGACGAAGCGCATGTCAAATGTAAATTATTGAATGACAAGGCACTTAATATGAAATTTTATCCCAATGTATTCCTGCACACGTCATGCTCTGTCACTGATTAGAATACTAAAGCGCGTGTGACTAGGACATGAATTCCTAAGCAGAATGTTGTGAGTTCAAACCCAGGTTGCATTTGAAGTGAATTAAAGTTTTAAAACTTTTGTTTTACTGATGCTATAATACGCCTAACACCCTAATTTCAGCATAATAATTTAAAAAAGTGGATTGTACATTGTGTTGCTGTGGGTAATATTTATATAGTGTTGTGATACCCATGATTTCAGCCTTGCAAAGCTCCTCTTGGACAACCAATTTTTGACCTCAGTATTTGTCAAATGCTGGTTAAGGCCCTGCTGATACATTAAACTTTAGCAAAAGTGGCTAACTGTGATAACCCCTAAAATAAATATAATTTGTGTAATTTACAACATAATTCGTTCGTTCAGATTAGAGTTTCATATGAATATTATTTCACATGGACAGGATCCAACCTCCAAAGCAGCACATCCGTCCTCATTCTCGGATGTGCCAGTGTGCCACTACCGGCTCCTGCTGCTGCCCGCTGGAGTCACAGAAACACACGAAATGATCGTCTCGATAAATTAATAGACGTCCTCACAAAGATTGATATGATTACTAAGCATTAAATAAATGCATTGGTGAAAAAGTGAATTTTGTGTCCTTGCCTCGATTTTTTTTACATTGTGGAAATCAAATGCTGGCAAAAACCCGAACGACCACCTCTGTGAGTCGCCAATGTATCCACAGCCTGTCGAAATGTGTGTACGACAACTATGAAGGTGGTGTGAAGCAGTGCACATTTCCACGTCAACGGCAGTTTTGGGGAATCATTTTTTGATGCCACCTGTTGGGTTGCACAGATACATTCCGAGACGCTGAAAATAAAATGACTCATCTTTTTTATATTTTTATCTAGAGATTAACATTTTCTTATATTTGTATAGTTAAGGGATAGTCATTAATACCTTTTTGCTGTTGCTTTTACAGAGTTGGACCTTTATCAGTCATTCAGTAAATATCTTGTTTTCCTCAATTAATCCTCTTCGCATTCCCCTTCCGCTCCCAGATTGGGGAACCCTCCTTGACAGTTGTACACTTCTGTTATCAACTGTTGGTGCCGATGTGCCCGATGGAAACCTCTACAAGCTCCAATTGACTGATATGGCGCTAGATTCCGCCATTCACCTCGGCCACTGGGAGGACGCTGTAAAATACGGGGAGAGGACACTTCCAATTTACAGGTAGGTGTGTCTCTATGTGATTTTTTTTTTCATCCCAAAAATAATTGTATTCTGTCAACTACAAGCTAAAACCGGTAACTGCAGCAGAAGCCAAAATAAAGTATTACAATTATGCATGTGGACATACATAATAATAATAATAATACATCATCTTGAGTCAATAGTCAGTAAATCAATTATTCATATGATAAATGAAAATCAACTGGATAACATTGCCATCATTAATAAATTACCATATTCATTTGTTGTTGTTTTTCCGTCACTCGCTTTCAAACAGGGTACAAGAGAGTTCACTCTGTGCATCGCTCTCAGCACCTGAGCGCAGTTTATTCAATAGAATTAAATGAACGAAGGGAATTTTCATGTCAGTCATCCCCAGTCTTTGTCTGGGTGGGCAGAGGCTGGATGCCAGCTGACACACACAGGACGCACAGACAGGGAGTCTTGCTACCTCGCAAGTGAGGCACCAAATAAGGAGGATGAAATAAATGTATTTATTATACAAAGTATACACATGTATATATAAAATAAAGAAGATGATTGCAAAGCCAAATGTTTGGAGTGGAAATATTTTGGCTTCAAACGAGTGACACGATGAGCCCATACTTGCCAACCTTGAAACCTCCAAATTCGGGAGATTTGTGGGGGGGTTTGAGGTGGGCGGGGCCGGGCGGCGGGGTTAAGGGGGGAGGAGTATATTTATAGCTAGAATTCACAGAAATTCAAGTATTTATTTTATATATATATATATATATATATATATATATATATATATATATATATATATATATATTTATACATACATATAAATAAAATAAATACTTGAATTTCAGTGTTCATTTATTTACACATATACACACATAACACTCCTCTCTACTCATTGTTGTATTTGAAAGTGCAATGCTTTGCAGCCAGTAGCACAGCTTTTGAAGGAGCGTAGGTATGGGCAGTGTAATATTCTGGGTTGGAGTCAATAACCAGGCGAGATGACGAAGTTACGTCTCTTTACTTCATACTTCAGAACCGACTCCCACCGTCAGGGTGCGCAATACAACGTAAACCGTTGGCCAACCAAAAAGCTTTTTGGTTGGCCAAGCGGACGTGACGACAGGCTGTCCTCACTCAGGTCCGCACGGACCTGGAGGGGGCGTGCCTTAAGTCCGGCTGGAAATTGGGAGAAATTCGGGAGAATGGTTGTCCCGGGAGATTTTCGGGAGAGGCACTGAAATTCGTGAGTCTCCCGGAAAATTCGGGAGGGTTTGCAAGTATGGATGAGCCTATCGAAGTGATGGTAAAAAACACTCGACCCAGTTTCTTTAATTGGCGAAAAAAAAATGCATTTTAAGCTGTCCAAGTGCAATTGTTTATTAACTTATTTCCTAACCTTCCATTTACAATGGTAAAAAAAACATAATGTTTATTGTGTCTTGAAAGGAACACTTGCATAATTATTATATATTATGATTCCATTTGTGTTTAATTTGGTCTCAAAATAACACTGATAATAATATCGCAATAACTTGTGGGACAATATATCTATCTATATCTAATATATTTCTTATCGACCCAGGCCTAACTTGGATATAACATCAGTTAGCAAAGAAAAGCAATAATTAAATCAGCTTTTGCAAGGTGTTGAATGCAGTAGTCTGTGCAAAACGTCTGCATACATTTAAAAACATCTTCAAGTTGGCAGGAGTTATGCAGGGCTTTTTGCAGACTGATGGCCAAACCATGTAATGCAATGTACGTTTTTATAAATACTTGTGTTTGTGTGAGTGTAGCCTGTGCACATGTTGTCAATACACACACACATATAACTATAATAAATGATACGGTTCAGTGCAGTAGAAATACTCTGGGTCATTGAAGGAAGTGATGCAAATTGTGTAGTGAGGATCTTTACTATTCATGCCATATTTTTGCACCGCATGAGTGCATCGTTTTCCATCTTCCATCCGTCCCTCATTCTCCATTCCTTGCGTCTTTCACTTTGCATTTTCCCCTTATTTCAGTTGAGTTCATATTTCTGAGCACAATCACTTCTTTACTATATTTTCACTGCAAAACATGGTATTGGCATAGAAACATCCACAAATGCTTTCAGGTATGTGTTCATATTTTGCATTATATCAAGTATTATACCAGTGCATGCAGATTGTGAAAAAGTTAGAAACATACTATATATTCATGCACAAGAAACATGTTGAAATTCAACATCCTCTGTACAGCCATTGCAAATGGGAGACATGAATTTCATGCAAATATATTCCATGTAATGTACTTAGGTTTTAAATTTAGATTATAACTGCATTTGTTATAGGTTTGCCCAGAATACAAAATACAATTAGGCAATAGGCAGACTATAACTAATCTTTCCTCCATGTTTGTATTCAGTAAGATAATCCTTGCTTTCCTCTCGCAAACAGCAAGCGGTGATTTTTTTCTTCCAGAAAAAAAGAGACGCTTTCTTTCCGCTGGATTTCCCTGGAAATCTGAGTCTCTTTCCACAAACGTCTCCTCTGTGCCCTCTCGCTCTCATCGCCCAGAGCTGTGGTTCTCTAAAAAGGCGCCTTCGATGAGACCATATTTGTTCTTGGCGGAGGAAACAATTTGGGGGGAGAGCATGTTAATGAAATTATTGTAATCGCTGCAAGCGTGTGCATGCAAAGATGGAACATAATTGGAGTTTCTTCCTGTGTTTATTTGCCGGACGTGGCCGCGTGACTTGCCGGCGTGCTAATTAAATCAATATTGTAACTTGTTATTATTCATTCAGCACTAACACCAATTTAGTCTTTCAACGCACTATTTAATGATGAAACTCCTAACAAGAACAGGGAGCCCTTCTGTAATTGCTTGGCACTACGGTTTGCAGTTTGTTAGCCTTCAAGGCAAAAACAATTGGCCTGTTAGTTAAAATAACAGAGTATGTTGTTGCAGCTTTTAATTACTGAATTGCTTTCCAATTATGTTTTTTGATTCAATTACTGTACATCAAATGTCCCTACAAAGTGCAGTCAATTCAGATGAAAGTTAAACAAACAAAACATTCAGCGTGTGTTTTTGTTGTCTTAAAACAAAAATAAATTAGCAAAAAAAGTGGGGGGGGGAAACCCTACCAAATTATAAATGCTATTGTAAAAGGTCAAAAGAGAAATATTTGAATGGGAATTATAATAGCATAGTGAAGTTTTGGTTATCTAATATATTTTTTATCGACCCAGGCCTAACTTGGATATAACATCAGTTAGCAGAGAAAAGCAATAATTAAATCAGCTTTTGCAAGGTGTTGAATGCAGTAGTCTGTGCAAAACTTCTGCATACATTTAAAAACATCTTCAAGTTGTCAGGAGTTATGCAGGGCTTTTTGCAGACCGAAGGCTAAGCCATGTAATGCAATGTACGTTTTTATAAATACTTGTGTTTGTGTGAGTGTAGCCTGTGCACATGTTGTCAATACAAACACATATACTGTATATAATAAATGATACTATTCAGAGCAGTAGAAATACTTGGTGTCATTGAGGGAAGTGATGCAAATTGTGTAGTTAGGATCCTCGCGATTCATGCCATATTTCTTAACCGCATGAGTGCATCGTTTTCCATCTTCCATCCGTTCCTCATTCTCCATTCCTTGCGTCTTTCACTTTGCATTTTCCTCTTATTTTAGTTGAGTTCAAAAATAAATTAGCAAAAAAAGTGGGGGAAAAAACATAGTAAAGTTTGGTTATTTTTGACCTTACCTATTTGTCAAGTAAGACTTTTGCATATGCAGTTTCAATGCAATATTTTGAATTAGGGCTGTCAAATTAGTTTTTTAATCACATTTTGGAATTTGGATTAATCATGATTAAAAACAGGTGATTACTCGCTTGCATAATTAAAATGTGCTTAGGAAAATGCCCCAATATTTGTACACTAATGCAATTTTATTGTCAGAATGTCATTCAGGAATGTTTTTAAACATTTCACATGAATGCACGTCATTTATTTCCACAAAACTTGGTGACAGTTGTATTTATTAATTATTGTTTAGTTCTTTCAGCCTGTATTATATAGTGAAATTTGCCAGCGAGCACATCAGTCAGAGTCCCTTCACTCATTTTTGTACTGACGTGTGCATTGATCTGATCACTGACCGTATAGCAGTAAAGGTAAAATAGTGTGTACGGTTAAAATAAATTGCATGATTAATCTTAAGTGTTTACATGATTAGTGTGATACATTTTTGGGGTGGGGTGGCACAGATGGTAGAGCGGATGGCATTCTAATTCTAGCTTCTGCCACTTTAGTCACGGCAGGCAAGACACTTCACGCCTTGCATGGCAGCTTCTGCCATCAGTGTGTGAATGTGTGTGTGAATGGGTGAATGTGATGTATAATGTAAAGTGCTTTGGGTATTGTGCAGGTATAGTAAAGTGATATAAAAATACAGACCATTTACCATGAATCACATGATTTAACTCGTTAATTTTGACAGCCACATCCAGCCGCATCCAGAAGACAGGGTTGGCTTTATAAGCATCCTGATTGGCAACCAGGGACATGTGTGTCCTGATTACCTAACAGGGACAGGTGAGAGAGTCAGCGCTCAGACTAAAGAAGTGGTGGAAAATGGAAGCAAACAGGAAGTCTAATCAAAATATAAGAGCGCTGGACAGGTATTTTAAGAAACTAAAAACTGTCATGAAAGCTGATGACACATATGCTATAGAAGCTGTATACTGACTACTTTAAAGTATATACATACACACCAGGAAGCAATTTTATAAGCAAAAAGTATTTTGTCTTCCTAAAAAATTGTCAATTTTGTCAAGTAATTTTGTTCATTAATGTTTAACTTTGTTGTGTTATTGTTATTGTTCAGCCTAATGGTCTCCTCGGTCAGCTCACTCTCATGGAATCACTCCAATTTAAGCTTGCACCAGCAGACACAGATTGATCCAACCCTGGAGAGGGGTTTTATTCTCACATCGCTTCATTTGGAGCGTTTTGTCACGGTTGCATCAAATCATTTTGCATTCATAATCAAGACCGTCAAATGGTCTGGGGGAAAGAGAAGGAAATAGAAGGGGAAGACTTAAGAGGGAGGACAGAAGGAAGAATGGAGTGCATCACCCACTTTAATCCCCACAACTCGCAAGCCAAAGAGGACAAAAATAAACGAGAAGCAGCCGAGTAGAGGCCATGATAATAGGAGAAGAAAAAATGGAGGAGATTAGACTGGTTGACTCGGGCAAATGAGTGTCTGGAGAATCAAGTTGTTTACCTCCAAAAAAAACCTTGGTGTGTATTTATCATGATAGAAGCGCAATTGCCTACTTTTAAAGACTTATATTTATTGTTACATTGTAAGTTATGACATCACAAAGCATTTACTGTGTTTTTCGGACTAGAAGGCGCACTTAAAATCCTTTCATTTTCTCAAAAATCGACAGGGCGCATTAAAGTGGTGCGCCTAATTACTTAGAAATAATGTAAGTAATAATTTGGGTTGTGCTTACCGACCTCAAAACAGGTTTTTTTGGTATATGGTGTAATGATAAGGCAGTCACACATAAGAGATACATGTGGACTGCATGTTGACGCAAGTTCAATAAATGAGGCTAGCAAGTACCGGTAAGTTAGTAACACCAAAACGTTGATATTTAATTGAGACTATAAAACATTTGAGCGCTGTGTCAAAATGTTTTAGTAGAACTTTGGTAAGCGACGAAGCCGTACCGTTTGATGGAACGCGAAGCATTACGGCTACCATAGTCAGACATACCGTGCTTTATTATTATGGTGTATGTGTGTGTGTGTGTGTGTGTGTGTGTGTGTGTGTGTGTGTGTGTGTGTGTGTGTGTGTGTGTGTGTGTGTGTGTGTGTGTGTGTGTGTGTGTGTGTGTGTGTGTGTGTGTGTGTGTGTGTGTGTAAAGATCCCAAAATGGCACCTGTTTGGAGACCTATTATCTGGCATTTTGTTTCACAATATAAAAAAACAACACATTTTCTTACCTATTGGTACCTGTTGATGTCTTTTTGCGATCTGCGTAAGTCCAGAAAATAAGCGCGCGTCCGCCTTTGTAGTCCGCGCTCTAGTCAATAAACTCCTTCTTTTTCCCTAACCTCTTGTTATGGGACATTCATCCTTCGCTGTTGCCATTTCTGATACAAAGTAGCGTAAAGTTCTAACTTATGTCTGTCAGTCAACTCGCTATGGAAGCGCTAAAAACTACAGGTACCACAAACATCCATCCATCCATCCATCTTCTTCCGCTTATCCGAGGTCGGGTCGCGGGGGCAGCAGCCTAAGCAGGGAAGCCCAGACTTCCCTCTCCCCAGCCACTTCGTCCAGCTCCTCCCGGGGGATCCCGAGGCGTTCCCAGGCCAGCCGGGAGACATAGTCTTCCCAACGTGTCCTGGGTCTTCCTCGTGGCCTCCTACCGGTCGGACATGCCCTAAACACCTCCTTAGGGAGGCGCTCGGGTGGCATCCTGACCAGATGCCCGAACCACCTCATCTGGCTCCTCTCAATGTGGAGGAGCAGCGGCTTTACTTTGAGCTCCCCCCGGATGGCAGAGCTTCTCACCCTATCTCTAAGGGAGAGCCCCGCCACCCGGCGGAGGAAACTCATTTTGGCCGCTTGTACCCGTGATCTTGTCCTTTCGGTCATAACCCAAAGCTCATGACCATAGGTGAGGATGGGAACGTAGATCGACCGGTAAATTGAGAGCTTTGCCTTCCGGCTCAGCTCCTTCTTCACCACAACGGATCGATACAGCGTCCGCATTACTGAAGACGCCGCACCGATCCGCCTGTCGATCTCACGATCCACTCTTCCCTCACTCGTGAACAAGACTCCGAGGTACTTGAACTCCTCCACTTGGGGCAAGATCTCCTAAACATGACGGAGAAAAGACGCTGTTGATGTGGAGCCATGTGAATAAGACTGCCCACAAAACGGTGCATCCAGAAAGCGACATGAAGATAGTCTGTAATAGATCATATGCAACATTTTGACGGAAGAACCACCATTATATGTTATGTGGACCACAAAGAAGTGTTTTAAATGTAGAAATATGACCCCTTAAGTTCACCTTATAATTCAGTGCGCCTTTTGTATGAAAACAGAGCTGAACAGACCCGCTCATTGGCAGTGCGCTTTATAATCCGGTGCGCCCTATGGTCCAAAAAATATGGTATTTCCTTTAGTAGAAAAGCTGCAAATATAAAAATGTAGTGTGCTAGTATGTGTTCGTTCACGTTTTGCAAATGAATGCTAAAAGGATGTGCATTTGTGAATAGTATGCTCATGAATAAATCCACTTGAGCATTGTGTGTACTGTATACAGTGTATATAATAACACCTGCAATATGAGTTTGTACAGTAAATTATTGTTTTTTGTCCCCCACTACCTCGTCTACTTTAATGATGTTGTTTGTGAGCGTGTATGCGCAGTGCTGCATACATTTTGAACTGTGACACTGTGCAAAGAAACAAACAACAAGCTATTGTTATTTATCTCACTCCTACTACTAGGAGTATGACATAATATGGATATGGCGAACTGTCTCAGTTGGTAGAGCCAGCAACTTGAGGGTTTCAGGTTCGATTCTAGTTTCCACCATCTTAGTCACTGCCGTTTTGTCCTTTGTTTCTGTGACAAAGCTCTTAACTCAAAACTCTTGTATCTCAAATTAATGTTTCTTATTACTATTCAATTGGTGCTCGACTGACTCAAAACAGCACAATTTTAACATGTAAAATGCATTTTAAAAAGAAAAACTAGAGATGATAAATATTGTATACAACAATGCAATAGAGTGTACTACTAACAACTACTGTTGTTTTATAAAGTAATGTAATAATGGACAGCATTGCAGAGTGAACTTCCACGCTATCGCTTTCCATCTGCTTTTTTGTCAAACACACCATCAGCAGCCTCTCCATATTGTCATGGATGTCTGCAGTTAAGATATTATTTTAACATTATTAGCGGGTGTTATCGACTCATTCTGCTTCAGTATGGGGCAGACTAACCGTGATACGCTCGAATTGCTTCGCCAAGTTGCTGACACACACTGTCATGTTTTTGATTATTTCTTTCTTTAATTCAATGAATATCATCCACTTCTTTCAAGCACTGTCATTCAAACTCGCATTCTTCCTTCCCATGGTTGGAAAACAAAGTTATATCAAACTTTAGCTCCAAGCTAATGTTAGCGAGTCTGACCATATGTTTTGATCACTGTGACATTTGCTACATCAACTAATGGCTACGTCAACACTCCTAAGTTGAGGTACCACTGTATTGCTATTTTCACTGTGATTAAATTGTGCTACAAAATATAAACTATAGAATTATTTTTTGTTTGTTTTTGTTTCACCTCTATAAATACATGGATGTATCATTGGTTATTAAGAGCAATACATAACTAATGGCAGCATCAACATTATTGAGATATTATTGTTTGATTGAGGTATGTATCACGTACGGTATCGTGAGGAACATACCCTTAGATTCCAAGCCTTACCAAAGACCAAGCTATTGCATTCATATTATTTCGTTACACCAGGTTACATTTTTTAATGTACATAACTAATAGACTTGGGCCCTGGTGCATGTACCAAACTGTATAGTAATTGGAAATTGTGCCATTGATGTATGTAGAAATTTAAAAAGAAAATTATACTGCGATAGAATGAGTGAATTAAATATAATTTCCTGAAGTACTTTTATTAAATAAGCTCAGTTGGAAGCGCCATATAAACTATATCAGGGCAAAGCTATGTACAGTACATCTCTTGCAATAATATCCAAAGTCAAAGAACTGTTACATGAAAAAAGTTATATATTTTATACTATTCCCTGGTTCTCCCTTACATGGCCTATGGCCCACAAGTGTGGGGAAACACTTATAAAGCCAATCTTAATCCAATTAGTATCATTAAAATAAAGTGATCCGCATTGTGAATAAAATAGCTTACAGTGCACATACAAATTAGCTTTTCATTCAATTAAAAGCACTAAAATTGAAGGATTTGGTTGACTTTAAGTAAGGCTGAAACGACGCGTCGACGTAGTCGACGTCATCGGTTACGTAAATACGTCGACGTCGTTTTTATGCTTCGACGCGTCGCATATTTACGTCACACTGCCGTCATGGCGGAGCGCAAAGCAGATGATGCGAGCGAGGGAAAAAAAGCACGCCAAAAGTCGTCAAAAGTGTGGGAGTATTTCAATAAACAAATGTATATAATTCGGCATTATTTCGGCCAGTCGGCTTATAAAATCAGAGCCGATCAGTTTACGTTCGCGCGCAGGTATAACGCGGCGCGCTCCTGTCTCATCTGCTGGTGCGCGAGCCCGGTAATTAGACCGCTGTGTCAAATCAAGGAGTACAAAAGACGCCAGCGCAGAGTGGAAAAAGGTTTAGTTCATTACAGATAACCCAGAGTTGTGCCAAAAGTATGTAAGATTTAATATTTCTCTTCGTGGGTGTGGCGCACCTGTTGCGCTGGTGAGATGGGAGGGGGGGTTGTGTGCATGTAGCGTGCTTAGTCTGGAGGCTAAATACACACAGTGTGTTATGTAACTGTTGTTTAGTGTTGATATTCTTTGCTTAGTTTGATAAATGTTGGAGCAGTTTGCTTCATCAGGAGGGTGAAGTCGCTCAATTTAAAGTGTTGGATTTAACTGTGTTGGTGAGGGCGTAGAAAAAGGGGCATTTTTCTACCAGTAGACAGCGTTTAAGATTGAGTGTTTCACTGCTAAATTAATAATATATTTATATTGAATATGGATTTTAAATATGTATCTAAATAGGTGGTTAATTGGTTAGGTATTTATGTATTTGCATATTGGGTTTTCTGTTGCATTTATCTATTGTGTTTCTGGTGTTAAATGTATTTTATATGTATCTTGGTGCATTTAAGTTGAGACAATTTATTTAAAATCTGTTTTAACTTAAAGGGAAAAGATGTTCCATTTTCTTGCACTTGTTTAATGGTTAAGAGTTTGATAGCTAATTAATAGTTGTAAATTATGGGATTGATAATTGATTGATTTTTTACAGCATGTTAATCTTGTGGTGTTTTGTCCTTAAAGGTTTTTCACCTACTAAAGAAGCTAAAGGCTACTAAAGGCTACTAAAGACAGCTAATGACAGCTAAAGAAACTAAAGTCTATTAACACTGCAAAAGACTGCTAAAAAGACTAAAGAAGAAAAAAGAAGCTGTTTCTTGGTTGGAAAAACTGTTGCAAACTAAAGGAAAATAAAAGGAAAAAGTAACTACGGTCTGGTCTTTTGAGTGAAATCCAGAAGCCACATTCAGCATTGGTACATCCCTTCAAGTGTGGGATAAGCACAGCGAAAAAAGCAAAACACTTGACAGTTGTTGTATGCACACTGTGTCGAGCGGAAATGGCCTATCATAGCAGCACAACGGCTATGAAGGAACATTTGAAAAGAAAACACCCGACAGCGTTCTTGCCATCACCATCAACTAGTCAATCGTCCGCGTGAGTATACATTGTCATCATTACACAAAATCATGAATGTGTCATTTGTATCTGCGTTGTAAATTCATAAACTAAAACACTGTTTCGCTCTGAGAGGCGCGTTTGGCATGCCTGTTCAGTGTTTACAAAGACGCGCTCCTCTTTAACGCTAACGTTAATTAGTTGTGCAAATACCTTTTACAACATTAACAGTTACATATACTATGTACAAACCAACAATTAACTTTCACTTTAATCATACTATCATTGTTGTGTTATTAAGCAAAATAAGCAATACTTTTACTTTTGTTGAAATGTTTACACTGTTACAGAATATTTCGTTTTGCACTTTTTTGTATTGGATGTTTATCTTTATTTTTGCACATTTTAAAGCAAAATAAGCAATACTTTTACTTTAGAAATGCTTATACTATTGCAGAATATTAAGATTTGCACTGGATGTTTACTTTTATATTTGCACATTAAAAAGCAAATAAGCTACTTTTAATTTTGTTAAATGTTAAAAGTTTTAAATGTTTATATTGTTACAGAATATTTTGTCATGTTGTTGTCAATGTTGACTGAGTGGCCATACTTTTTTTTTTGTATATAAAAGTCATGCCTTTTGAAAAAACTGGCCAACATTTATTTTTTCATCTTCATTTTAAATTAAAAAAAATAATCGGTAAAAGGAAAAATAATCTATAGATTAATCGAAAAAGTAATCTATAGATTAACCGATTAATCGAAAAAATAATCTATAGATTAATCGATAGAAAAATAATCGTTAGCTGCAGCCTTAACTTTAAGACAGCGCAATTTATGTACAACATAAACAATAACAAGTTGCCAGTGTATATTAAGGGATGTTTCAAAAACAAGACTGTGTTTAGAATTTCTGAAAGAAAGAAATGGTTAAAAAAAAAATACATACGTGAGACAGCAGCTTTGTGTGTCTTTTGTTGGGATTCATGTATGGAATAAGTTGGACCAAGAGCTAAAAGATTGTAAAACTTTAATTCAATTGAAAATTATTTTGAAGAAATCAATTGTAAAAAAATATTTTGAGAATGGATGCTAAGGATGTAAAATTAACGATGGAGCTTTTCCCCAAAAAACATTTTTGTGATGAACAGAAACACAAACAAATGTAAAACTGCATGCATAAAAAATTGGTCATGTTTTCTGTTTCTGTTTTGTAAATACATGGAATAGGTGTAATAAGCTTTAGCTTCTGCCTATTCCATTTCAGACTATAAGCATATACAAATGTATTCTCTTTATCTGTCAAATGTTTACATGTCTGAATAAATGAAACTTGAACATCATCTACTAGAATAAATAAATGCCTGACTACACATAAGCGTTATTCCTCTCAGTGCAGCTACTAGGCTGTGATTACTCATACTATGTCATCTGCTACTAACACGTGTCACTTACTACCTGCAGAGCAGATATGGCATCTGTAAAGCTGCGTTTTACATGTTTTAAGTGCTGCTGTCCGCAGGGGAACATGTTTTTTCCTAATAGTCAAATGTTTGTAAGGAATTAGACAGGGAATTGTTTATGCATACTGTACTAGACTAGAATCTGTAGTCTTAAATTCTAATATTTTGACAAGTTAACGCTGGCTTTCCCAGTTGGTAGTGTTTAGTCATTGTCATGATCTTACATGACCATTTGGACTTTAATTTGTTTAGTGCTCTTGTTTTGGTCTTTGTGTTTTGCAGCATCTTGACGATTTGATTCTTGTCCTACCAGCACACCCGTATTTCATTGCCAATTAGTTCTATTTGGTTTCACCTTGTTACCTCCTCTGGTGCTGGTTCATTATCTTCTGTATGCCAAAGTATTCTGTTGCTTTCTGATTTCCTGCTCAACCTGCACTATTTTTATTCCAGCTTATACCTGCGAGCACTTTGCCTACCTTCTCTACTTTCTGGTATCCCACCAACAGCTGCTATGCGCCATTGTCACAGACATGGTGCCTTTTAGTCATGCACAGGCATCTGGTGGAATGAATACAAGCTGACCAACCAACAAGTCAGGAAAGTAACTTATACAATAAAACATCTCTAATGAACACCAAGTATTAAGTGCAGTTTGTGCACTGCATGAGGAAACATAATATTCTTATGTAAAATATATTAATTCAATGATTGTGTTTCATGAAAACTTGATACGATAGTGAATATTTACATAATCAACAGATGATGTCAGTCAGAACTTAAATAACTCCACTAAACATTTCCTACCTTTTTTTACAGCATTTGTGGATGCAAAACTAATTAAGTGGTTCCATTTTTTTACCCATTTTATGACATGTCTGCTTCCCTGTTTTTAAAGACAATACTACCCTGATCCCCATCCTGTTCATGGAGTCCAGCTGATGCGAGTAGCAAAGCTGCAACATTATTTGGAGCGCATTAAAGATGCTCTGGGAACGTTTAAACAGGTCTGTATTATCAAGGAGTCATATTTAGATGTTTACAGGTATTGTTTACTTACTGTTAGAATATAACTTGTGATAGTCTATATGAAGTATGGGAAAAAAATAGAAATGTAGGCAACAATGTGTGTTATTTCTTGACATTATAGTTAACCCAATTTTCTTTCAACAAGTCAATCATTTTAAAGCATTTACTTGTCTGTTTTGTCCACCAGGCTTTTGCAATCCTACAGATCACTCACGGTATTGATCACCCTTTAGTGGCGGATTTGTTGGAGAAGATGGAAGAATGTCGCTTTGAGATGGGTCAATAACAATCAACCAACAGTAAAGACAGTAAAACGTCAGCAGAACTTGAAAAGTGATTTTTTTAAGGCACATATTTTTGGTGTGATGCCAAAAGGACATTACTGTTCTTTCTGCACGTGTGTTCTTGTCTATGTTAGATACCATTGTGGGGAATGCATCCAATATGTGTGTGTTTCTTTTACAGTCAGCCACTTAAAACATCCATCTTCCTCCCGCCACGTATCCATCACACATGCACTTCCTGCCGTAATCCCTGTTTTTGTGGCTTCTTCTGTCAGGGTCTGTGTTGGAATGTGGTAATGCTTCACACACACACACACACGATGCCTCTTTGCAGGAAAGGGATGACAACATTTCCTCTGGGAGAGAAAAATTGTGTGTTTAAGGGTTATGTGAGGATTACACTGACATTGTGTTTGTTTTAACATAACAAATAAAAAGTTTGGCTTTTCTGACACTTTGTGCTCTCTACATAAAAAAAAAAAGTCTGGATTATTCAGGTGTGAATGCATGTTACATAAGCATAATTATTCATTTTGAGTACTACAATAAATGCTGTAATTATGGTTGGAATGCTTATTTATTTGAACCGCAAAGAGGTGGATATTAGACAATAGCATTTTTCCCGAAAATTGAGAACTCACTATATTTAAAAACTATTGCTGTTGTTAATTAGATTATATCACACCTGTGAATTTTGATTAATCTCAGTCAATTAATTCCTTGCATATTATAAATTGGACCCCAATATTTTGACACAAAGTAATTCTATTAGTGTCAAAAAAAAAAACATTCAAAAGTGGTTTACTTTATTGCACTTAATGTTATATTTTTAAAACTTGCTAAGAGTTTTATCTAAAGTTCCGCCAGGGTGTATTTTGAAGTGAAATTGTCCAACGTGTCTCTTCACTGATCTTTGCACTGGTGTATGCATTGCCTTGATCACTGACCATATAACAACGCACGCCGCCTTTCAAGTAACTATCCGCAATTAAGGTAAAGGAGCTTGCACGCTCAAAATAAATTGCGTGATTAATGTATGTTTTCACATGATTGATGCGATAACTTCTTGTGAGTAATCTCATTACTTAATGCAATACATTTACAGTTCTAATATAAACTAATAAAAATTCATTAATAAATTAAATTTTTTGGACTAATGACAATTTTTTTAACTGAAATAATTATTTGGAGTGCATGGCAAAGTACACTGTAAAAACTGTTGCCTAGATCTAACTCAATAAAAATAAGGCAACATTTTCCAAGCAATTTTTGTTAGTTTAGTCAACTAATTCGTATTTTGAGTAAGTAGAACTTAATAATATGCATTTCGATTTATGCAAAAAGATTAAGTTGCGTTTACGGAAAAAGCCAAGAAATTGAGTAAAATCAATGTAAAAAAACATCAGCATATTAAACACACAAGACTTAATTAAAATAAGTAACATTTAAATGAAAAAATTATTTTTGTACTCAATTTTATTAATTTTGACCAACTTACCCTTTCTTTGTTTTGAAAATGGAAACTGCTTAAAATAATTACTTAGAATAATAATAAAAAAAATCAAGACATATCAAATTCCAACCTTTATTAAATCATTACCATATAAAAACAGTGGCAATGAGCTGGACAGTATGAACAGTCAACATCCATATTATACAAGAATGCATGACCTCAACTTTTTAAAGTGCTGTATAGAACACCTTCACAGTAGTTTTCTTTTTTTAACCGTATACATGTTAAAACATTTTCACAAGCCATATCCAAACCTGTCAATAAGCTGGACAGTATTAACAGTCAAGAACATCAGTATTTAGTGCATAAAAGAATGCATGACCTCAGCATCTAAAGTTTTACTTAGAACATTCACAGTACAGTTTCTTGCTAAAACAATTTAACATTAAGATTATCTGTACTTCTGCAACAATTCACAAGCAGAACACCTTCACTGTAGTGTCTTTCAGTGTGTATATTTTGAAACATTTTAACTTAAACAACTCACAGATCCCTCCTTCTGACCAGCTGGAGCTTCACAGTGGGGCAATTTAGTGTGTATAAAACATAAAAAAACTTAATTTACACACCAGAAACGATGACCTGGAGCTTTGTATAAAACCTGAACAGGACAAACTGTTACAACATTCTGAAGGATTCCACTCAATGAACAATGTATAATGATTTTGAACAGACACAAGAAAATAGCTGTTCAAAAGTGCAAGCTGACAGTCATGGCTCACTGCCTAAGCTAGAAGCTTGTTTTTGAGAGTCATGAATTTGGGGGTTGGTTTTGGGCGCAGTGTGTCAAGTCCCACAAAAAGTCTTTGAAACACCTCAAATGTTTTGGAAAGTTTGGATGGATACTCAAGATTAAGTGCATACGTCAACCCCAGAAGTAGGCAGCATGCTTTGACCAGGTTTCCAAGATGAGTAAGGACTGGTACTCCCTCAATGATGATTCCTACTGCATTTGGCTCACGACAGATGTAGATGCTCATATTCTTCATTTCCAGGTCCTCATGAACAGTGGTCTCTGCAGTTCCCTTTGAGATAAAAAAACAGTAATTAAAAAAACAAACATCTAATTTTATATTTACAGTAATATACGTTGTGTGATTTAATTCAAATAATGATTACTTTTGTAAAGACCATTTTGAAAACTTTTGAATTCTAATTTGAGATCTTGTACATTAAACTTGGTACAATAGATGCATTTCCAGCCACATGTTTTTTATTGGCATTTCTAATTTGCATATAAAAAACCTGAATAGAACCACCAGAAATTAAAACAAACTAACAGTAACATGTTATATATATATATATATATATATATATATACACAGGTACATATATATATATATATATATATATATATATATATATATATATATATATATATATATATATATATATATATATATATATATATATATATATATATATATATATAGAGTAAATGTTTTAATGCTTGTTTAAGGGGAGTATTTTTTGTTTGCATTGTTTTTTGTTTTTTTAGGGCAAACAGAAACACAAGACAGAAAGGCATCACTCTGTGGTGCTATGCTAATTGGCTATCCTGGGGCTCTTGCCAACTAGCTGCATGCTCGACCTCCACCTGACAACTGCTGGTTCAGTCAGTTCACATAAAAGTAAACCCAATTTAAGCTTGTACATCAGACTGATCCAAACCTGCTTTTAAACAATACTTACAGTAGTCAGAGATTATCTCCTGTCCACTCTCTCCCATGTACTCTATGAGGCATCTCACAGTCACATCTCTCTTCTTCACTGCAGAGGCACTTGGGTCCTAGAGTTAAGAGAATAATAATAAATAAATGAATTTTGTTGGCAATTTTACTCCAAATCTGTGATACCGTTATTAGAGCATGATTACAAATTCAGTTTAAACTTTTAAACCACTTTTAACCCACCTGTATCAGTTCCATCAACAAGTTCTTGATGCGCTGCAGTCACTCCTTCTTTTGCACTGAAGAGCTCCAGGAGCTTTGGCGTGTACCTGTCCAGTTGGGACATAAATGTTGATTCCAGTGGAACAGCAGTGCACCTTCGGAACGCTTCATTAATCTGTAAGACAGCAAATGTTGACCGTTACTGATATTAAGGGTATTAGTATACATTTTCAGGCAAAAAGTGAGTCTAGTATGTCATGTCCAAGTCACAATGGAAACTTGGTCAGGAAAAATAAAATGATAATAGAATAGAATAAAAGATATTCTACGAGTCGGTGGTGGCAGGCGCCTTCTTGTACGCCGTGGCCTGCTGGGGCAGCGGGCTGAGAGCGAGGGACGCAAACAGACTGGACAAGTTGATAGAGAAGGCCAGTAACGTGGTGGGAGTGGAGCTAGACTCTCTGGCGGTGGTGTCAGAGAGGAGAAGTCTAGCATCTTGACAGATGAGAGCGAAGAGATGTATAAGAGCATGGGCAACCTACATGAATGCAAGGCAAGGAATGGCTGTGTCCAAAGGTCCCATGTTGCAGTCTGGAATGCTTTAAAATGTCACTCTTGGTTGGTACAACAGTGCTGCACAACTTACAGGGCCACCCCATCTGTCATTGTAGAGAGAGAACAAAAAAGACAAGTTATGGTTCATGTCTAACCTCTTGGATATATAAGCCTGATGAGAGCCCTTTATATCGTTTTTTTTTTTACACCCTAATATACTCATTTGCAGTATTTCCTCTAGATTTTTTTGTAGCCACGATGGTCTAAGTTGGTAACCTAGCAACAGTAGGGGGGTCTGGGGGCATGCCCCCACGGAAGAAAAATTTGAAAATGTACCCTTTAAATGGTGACTACTGGTGAGATTTTTTTTGGGGGGGGGTGTTGAGATTGAGACTTACACAATGAGTGTTATTCTTACAAGAGTAGCGTTTTGCCTAGGAGTGTGCACGGACAGCAGGTCTGAGGGGGCTTCAGATAGCTCTGTCAAGTGTATCTAGCTAGATGCTAGCAACTTTTAATGCAAGCTAGTTAAGCAGCTCTAATGTGGCTGCTTATAAACTTAAGAATAAAATATTAAACTACCACGCAAAGAAAAGGCTAATTATAAACTTCACAGCTATAAACAATGTTTGGTTGAAGTTAATGAGCTGTTGGTGGTAAGAGCACATTCGAAATGGTGGTCGGCGGGAAAAGTAGTAAACTAAATATAACATTGAACCATGCTTTTGAAAATGTATACATTTAAATCCTGGCAAATACTGACTTTTAACAATATAAATTGTTACTTACATGAGTTTGGTAAAGTGTTTTCCTTGGGCTCCGTGAAGAAACGTGTCTGGGCTTGTTCTTCCACAGCTGCATGCAGGTGGGCGGGGCCTGACGTTTTAGGTCTGATATAAACCTTTGAACTGAGTTTTGCTAAATCAATTTATGTTGGAAGTCCAATAAAATTAATTTTATCACATAAAAAATTAAGTTACGAAAATATTCACACTTTTTACTTAGAGATAACTCAAAAACTCTAAAAATAAAAATAAATTGATTTATTGGAATAAATATACTTTTAAAAATAAAGTAGAATGGACAATACCACTGAAAGAGTTTTTACAGTGATATAGGAAAACAGCACTTTTTCACCATGTGGTCATTTAACATGTATATCGCACATTATAGCAGCAACAAAACCAATGTTTTAATAGTCGTCAGGAGTAAAGTGCTGAGTCAGCATTTATACTGCTGATGAGTCCATTGTCAACACGTTTAACAAACATGACATTCACAGCTGAGTAACACCTTTTTAAGTTTTCTTTTTTCTTTTCTTTTTTTTATTGACATCCAGCATCAGACATTCCTATCCATTACATCATATTCACATAAATCATATATCTATTGTCTGCCCTAAATGACAAAATATTTTTGTTTATATCCCACCCATACCACCCAACCCCCCTCCCCCCCAAAAAGAAAGAAACAACAAAAAAACAAAGTAGTATCTACAAATACATCGATTAAATAAACAGAAAAAAAAGAAATAATGATACATTAACAATAATAGTCAGAAATAAAATAAAATATAAACAGATGCATATATATATATATATATATATATATATATATATATATATATATATGCACACATACACATATATAAATGTATATATACATACATACATATACACATATAGGGAGTAATCCCTTGTTTGTTTGTTTTTCTTTTTGCAGTACAATCACTAATTCGAAAAATTAAAGTCAGGTTTATGGGGCGTGACATAGTTGACCCAATTTTCCCAGTATGAAGTAAATTTCTCCAATTTATAATTAATAAAGGCAGTTATCTTCTCCATTTTATATATGTCCATTGTCTTCAAAGTTGGGCACTCCTGGGATATCCATTTCCTAGTAATGGTCTTTTTACAAGCCACCAGTAGGATGTTCATTAAGTGTTTATCTTTCTTCAGCCAATCCTGAGGTACATGTCCAAAAAACAAAGTTTTACTTAGAGGGGTATTTCACGTTTGAAAATATCCTGTAGAGCTTGGTGTATCTCTTTCCAATAGTCCTTTATGGTGAAGCAGTCCCAGAAAGTAGATAACGTTTTCAAGTAGATAAAGCTGCCTAATGCTGATGCACTCCTATGTTAATAACAAAATCTACTTCAGGAGGTTGCCTACAGCCACAGCTTCTATGGCAAAATTGTTTGACTCTACTTTAATTCAAGAGTTCAACAGTTATTTAGCGACTATAAGACACTCACTGTAATTTAGTTGAAGCATTAATTATAGAATTTACTATACAGTTTGTTTTACTTTTACACTCAAATGTGTGTATGTATATTTATTTTTCTTTATAGATCACTTGCAGTATTTTTTTTAATTAAATGTGTTTAATGATAATAACTTGAGGTACAAAAGAACAGCTGTAGCTACA
This sequence comes from Nerophis lumbriciformis, assembly GCF_033978685.3. NCBI lineage: Eukaryota > Metazoa > Chordata > Actinopteri > Syngnathiformes > Syngnathidae > Nerophis > Nerophis lumbriciformis. Next base: position 41,525,115 of record NC_084553.2, on the reverse strand, counting down.
ATGTTGTCGTTCTTGTACATGAAAGTTGCGATTGTTGTGACACGATGGTTATGATACAGTAAATCAAACACCTTTTTTTTTACAGCAGCAGATGAGTAGAATACATGAAGTGCAAAGTGAAACTGAAAAAAAGATATGTAATAGAAACATCACAGTACAACTTCCTCTAACATCACAAATACTCATTTTTTTCCCTTCTAAACATTATCTCACTTGTTCTCCCATCACCTCATACCGACCATTAAACGTGATTTACTGCCATCGCTCTTTTTTCTCTCACTGCCTGTTACCCTCTTTTTCTCACTCAGAATACATTAAATGATACACTTTCTCTTTTTCATTTGTTTTTTCAGCACAGGGCCATGTTCCATCCAAAAAATGGGCACAATTTCATTGCTTTTGCCTGTATTAGTCTGCAAGTTAAAACCCATTATGTCTTCAGAAAAGATGGTGTCTCTACAATGACGGAGACATCTCAGCAGTGTGTCAATAAATAGAAGGATCACAAGTTTGAGTTGCTTTTCTTCTCTGTGTGCTCATTAATATGCAAATTGACTTTTTAAAGATGTTCTAACAGTACTATGTGTTCCCAGAGCCTTCTCTTGTTTGCTCCTCTGTGGAGAGAAAAGGTGCTCAAAGCTCCCTTTTGGCGTTTTATGACATCATGAGGGCAAAACTTCCTTCCCCATGGGCTTGATACTGCCTCTGATCTGCCCTAGACATTATCCCGCCGTCCATACACCCACCACTTAACTGAGGACAGCTTTGTAAAAAAAAAAAAAAAAAAGCAGGCTTCGCTCCACATCCTAAAATGAAAGCTGAAGCTCCGCCAACCTTGTGTAAGTCATCCACAGAATGTAAGTTTGAATCATTTTGTTTTTCCTTAGCGCACATAGCTATGTTAGTTTTGCTATTGTTTGTGTCTTGTCTCACTCCTTAAAGTTACGTTGTTGTACAGTGTGTGATATGTGTAATCTATTACCCTGGACTGTGTTGTATACAGGTAGTTAAAGTCTGGGCCGTCGGTGGCATACACACTCTGGGGGGCTACATGGTCTTGGTTTGGGCTTTTGTAAATAGTTCAAGATATTTTTCTTGCATTTGAATCCATCAAATATATAATATATAAAAAATTTAAAAAAATGTCCAAATCAAATCAATTTTGATGTCAAAGTTGGTTTGAATTTATTTCGAACATGTATGCAATTACAAGTAATATATTATATAGTTTACCCATTTACATGTTCGAAAAGGAGTAGGAAGAAGCAGAGCTTATTTAATCCTACCCCTTTTCCAATTCATAGCAATTTAGTAGCAAATATTCACTTCCTGTCCTAATTTTGTAACACAATTTACATCAATGAATACAACAGATCTCTTAGTAATAGTTAAGTGAGTTATGGTTCATATATGAGATGATTATTATCCCATTTTCAATCAGGTTCAAGATGTTCATCAAAATTCTTCTTCTTTGTACTTTTTAAACACTCTTAGTTTGAACAGGATCATATTACTACATTGTTTAACTTATTTGCTTAATTCATTCCATAATTTAGTTCCACATTGATATACTCAATGTTTTAAGTGTTTTAGTACATGCATACAAATGTTTTAAATAATATATTTCTCTGAGCTTGTATTTCTAATTTTTTGTTGAGAAAAATTGTTGTATAAAACCAGTGAAGTTGGCACGTTGTGTAAATCGTAAATAAAAATAGTTTACAATGATTTGCAAAAAGAAAACAACAGACAACAACTGCTATGCTTCTCGCAAACTGTGATGCTTTTTCGCCCTAAAAATGGAAGATTTGATTTCTAAAATAAGAAATTTTTCAAGATTGGACTTTTAATCAAAGCAAGAAATTATTAGTTCTGGTTTAAGTTTCACTTTTGCATCGCATAGCAAAAAACTGTGGTGCGTTCAAAAACCCTTGATTAAAGCTCAAAACAGAGGTGTCACTACTCCTTAAAGACAGGGAAGGCTTAACCCACAGTAAATGCACTAATAATATATAATAATGATGTATTATGATAATTATCCACTGATGATAATCCGACATTAATCCGATAATCTCTATTTACATTATGAGATAAAGTGAAATTTGACATATTTATAATCATTCAAGTGAATAACGACATGTTATACAATAATTAAAACTCATATTCTGTGTCCTTTATGTGGAATTTGTCGCACTTTTTTGTAGAAACAAAGACAAAACCCAAACTTGATCTTTTTTTAATCAACCCAATCACTATAAGGAAGCCTTTAGCCTCCCTCAAAAAGTCCTAATGACACCATTCGTACGAGCGCTTTATGAAAAACATTAATGAGACATAAACATGTCAATATTGTAGACTTTTTGATCATGAAGTGTGCCATCTACTGTGCTTTTGGGTTACCAGGTTGGGTAGACTGACACGCATACTTTCCAACCCTCCCAATTTTCCCGGGAGACTCCCGAATTTCAGTGCCTCTCCCGAAAATCTCCCGGGGCAACCATTCTCCCGATTTCCACCCGGACAACAATATTGGGGGCTTGCCTTAAAGGCACTGCCTTTAGCGTCCTCTCTCACCTGAAAAGGAGACTATTATATATGTCTCCGTTATCCATAGGTTTATCTATAACCCATAAAGTAGGCAGGCACGGAGCTATTTCTCAGCGTGTTTTTATTCCAGCCGGCACGTTAATACACTGACACACAACATCCGGATTCCCATCATGCATTGCTTCAAAACCACGGCAGGTAGTAATGTCCAAAAACATAACAGAGACGAAGCAGAAGAACGAAGAAGAGACATGGCGACGACGAGTAAGAAGAAGTACGCTTGCAAGTTCCAAAATGATTGGAAAAAAATAATGTCAGTTCATCCAGGACAGCTGGAAGGGGAAGGGGGATACTGCCTGCACATTTTGTAGATCAGGCTTCTCCATTGAACACCGTGGCAAAACAGATATACTCATTCATGAACGGATTCGGAGGTCTCAAGGTTGGCCAGTATGCTGACACGTGCGTATAGAACATAGTTAACAATGATAGATGGACGGGAGTGTATACATGCCTGGTTTACAACATCATCTAGATATGTTAATCATATCTTTAAAAATGTCCAACACCCACATAATGTGTTACGTGTATTTGTGTTGTTTTTTTTTAAGATAGTTTCAACTGAATTAAGTAGTGGACCGGCTGGCGTCCTGGTGCAGCCTCAAGAACCTATAGCTGAACGCCCAGAAAACAGTGGAGATGATCATGGACTTCAGGAAAGTCACAGCCCCACCACTGTCTCCATTGTGGACTCCTTCTGTTTCTTGGGCACCACCATCACCCAGGACCTCAAGTGGGAGCCAACCATCAGCTCCCTCAAAAAGAAAGCCCAGCAGAGGATGTACTTCCTGCGGCAGCTGAGGAAACTTAAGCTGCCGACCAAGATGCTGGTGCACTTCTATTCAGCCATCATCGAGTCCATCCTCACCTCCTCCATCACCGTGTGGTTCCCCGGCGCCACAGTCCAGGATAAGCATCGACTGCAGCGCATGGTACGTGCTGCTGAGAAGGTTATTGGCTGCAGGCTCCCATCCTTCCAGGACCTGTTCTCCTCCAGGACCAGGAGGCGTGTGGGTTGGATCACAGCTGACTCTTCTCACCCTGGACACAAACTATTCTCCCCTCTCCCCTCAGGCAGGAGACTACGGTCCATCCAGACCCACACCTCCCGCCACCTGAACAGTTTTTACCCCTCGGCCATCAGACACATGAACCAATAACAAGATCTGATAGCTCATTTACAGCTCATGTTATTACCTATTCTGTGTTATATGTGTTTTATGTTGCACCATTGCACCAAGAACTATTCCTAGTTTGTGAACCCGTTCTCAAACAATGGCAATAAAAAACTATTCTGATTAAGCAGTAGTCTGTTGATGCATGTGAACATACTGAGAGTGTGTATGTTGGGCATTGCTGTTTTACAATAATTAGGGTTTCACAATAATAAGGAATATAAAAAAACAAAATGGAGGCTACAAAAAAAATCTTGTTTCAGGCCATAAAAAGCCGAGAGATGGCCCTGAATACAGTGTATGTGTACAAAGTGAACGCCTCTTCATTAGCACTCAAGCTACAGACACAAAATGGTGTGTTTCCAGTAGTGCTTATTTAAAGCACTTTTACATGGTTTAATTTGCAGCATCAATGCCTCCAATACTTAAAAAAAAAAAATGTTTGCAGACATATATGCTCTACTGTATATCAAGAAGGCAAAGCACATTTCAGATTGGTTGAATACATACCTTTATTTACATTCCCCTCATCACCTTCCTCCAGCAACACACTGTCAAAGCCTTGAATCATGCACAGAGAATATCACACTTCACATACTTCTGTTTCCCATCCTCTCCTTTATGACATATTTGACTTCATTCTTTCCGCAGGACAGATTGGCACTTACGATTGACAAACTGTTTAAAACAATGTGACAACTAAAAATAATTAAAGTAAACGACTGACTTTTTTTTGTAAATGGGTGAACATTCCCAGCAGGCACAAGACATTGATACAATGTTGATTATACATAGATGTTCTTTTAAAGCTGATTTTGAAACAACGTTGCAAAATAGTTGTATTTGTAAATTGAGACAACGTTGATGTTCAACGTTGGATCCACCTAGTTGATTCGAAAACGATCAAATTTCAAAGGTCAAATCAACGTCACAACCTGACATTGAATAAATGTCAAAAAGCATGTTGTTTCAACGTATTTGTGTTGTACAATATTGGTTGGGAAATGACCACATTTCAATGGTCAAACAACTTCTGAACCCAACATTGATTAAACGTTGTCAAAAAGCATGTTGTTTCAACGTTATGTTTGAGTTGCTCAACTTCAGGACCTAATTCAACAAGTTCTCAACGTTGTGTGCCTGCTGGGTTTGTCCATGTCCAATCATCATCAACTTGCAATCACCCACCCAAATTTAAGATGCTATGTGTCAGTTTGCGGTTCATTTGAAGTACCTCGCATTCTCGCAATCAATCACTTATTAGAAAACATTATTCCTGAAAGTTGACATCAGACTGTTGAAAACGTATTGCTGACTAATGAAACCTATCTCACACATAGCATCTTCACGTTGGAGATATGCATTGTTGGCACTCAAGGCCTTACTGTTAAATACAGTACAATGTGTCTTAGAAAAGACAAAACGCTAAATTCACAAAATAAACCAAAGGAAGTAAAAAACTGCATACAACGATGTGTACAATCTAGTCATGGCATGACAAAGTTGGAGTAAAGTGAATATTTTATTTGTTGAATGGGCTGGAAATGGCACAAGAAAGTGTCAAAGACTGTAAGACATTGTGTTATAAGTACTGTATTTGGGGAAAACAAATCCTTTCTTTTTTTGACGTTTTAAAATATGTTTTTAGCCGACAATTTTGACTAAATACAATATTTTGCACCATTCTAAAGGGTTAGAAATAGGGATGTCCGATATTGTCTAACTCTTTAATTACCGATACCGATATGATCAGATGCCCGAACCACCTCATCTGGCTCCTCTCGATGCGGAGGAGCAGCGGCTTTACTTTGAGCTCCCCCCGGATGACAGAGCTTCTCACCCTATCTCTAAGGGAGAGCCCCGCCACCCGGCGGAGGAAACTCATTTCGGCCGCTTGTACCCGTGATCTTGTCCTTTCGGTCATAACCCAAAGCTCATGACCATAGGTGAGGATGGGAACGTAGATCGACCGGTAAATTGAGAGCTTTGCCTTCCGGCTCAGCTCCTTCTTCACCACAACGGATCGATACAGCGTCCGCATTACTGAAGACGCCGCACCGATCCGCCTGTCGATCTCACGATCCACTCTTCCCTCACTCGTGAACAAGACTCCGAGGTACTTGAACTCCTCCACTTGGGGCAAGATCTCCTCCCCAACCCGGAGATGGCACTCCACCCTTTTCCGGGCGAGAACCATGGACTCGGACTTGGAGGTGCTGATTCTCATCCCAGTCGCTTCACACTCAGCTGCGAACCGATCCAGTGAGAGCTGAAGATCCTGGCCAGATGAAGCCATCAGGACCAAATCATCTGCAAAAAGCAGAGACCTAATCCTGCAGCCACCAAACCGGATCCCCTCAACGCCTTGACTGCGCCTAGAAATTCTGTCCATAAAAGTTATGAACAGAATCGGTGACAAAGGGCAGCCTTGGCGGAGTCCAACCCTCACCGGAAACGTGTCCGACTTACTGCCGGCAATGCGAACCAAGCTCTGACACTGATCATACAGGGAGCGGACCGCCACAATCAGACAGTCCGAAACCCCATACTCTCTGAGCACTCCCCACAGGACTTCCCGAGGGACACGGTCGAATGCCTTCTCCAAGTCCACAAAGCACATGTAGACTGGTTGGGCAAACTCCCATGCACCCTCAAGGACCCTGCCGAGAGTATAGAGCTGGTCCACAGTTCCACGACCAGGACGAAAACCACACTGTTCCTCCTGAATCCGAGGTTCGACTATCCGGCGTAGCCTCCTCTCCAGTACACCTGAATAGACCTTACCGGGAAGGCTGAGGAGTGTGATCCCACGATAGTTAGAACACACCCTCCGGTTCCCCTTTTTAAAGAGAGGAACCACCACCCCGGTCTGCCAATCCAGAGGTACTGCCCCCGATGTCCACGCGATGCTGCAGAGTCTTGTCAACCAAGACAGCCCTACAGCATCCAGAGCCTTAAGGAACTCCGGGCGGATCTCATCCACCCCCGGGGCCTTGCCACCGAGGAGCTTTTTAACTACCTCAGCAACCTCAGCCCCAGAAATAGGAGAGCCCACCACAGATTCCTCAGGCACTGCTTCCTCATAGGAAGACGTGTTGGTGGGATTGAGGAGGTCTTCGAAGTATTCCCTCCACCGATCCACAACTTCCGCAGTCGAGGTCAGCAGAACACCATCCTCGCCATACACGGTGTTGGTAGTGCACTGCTTCCCCTTCCTGAGGCGGTGGATGGTGGTCCAGAATCGCTTCGAAGCCGTCCGGAAGTCGTTTTCCATGGCTTCCCCGAACTCCTCCCATGTCCGAGTTTTTGCCTCCGCGACCGCTGAAGCCGCACACCGCTTGGCCTGTCGGTACCTGTCCGCTGCCTCAGGAGTCCCATGATGCCACCCGAGCGCCTCCCTAAGGAGGTGTTTAGGGCATGTCCGACCGGTAGGAGGCCACGAGGAAGACCCAGGACACGTTGGGAAGACTATGTCTCCCGGCTGGCCTGGGAACGCCTCGGGATCCCCCGGGAGGAGCTGGACGAAGTGGCTGGGGAGAGGGAAGTCTGGGCTTCCCTGCTTAGGCTGCTGCCCCCGCGACCCGACCTCGGATAAGCGGAAGAAGATGGATGGATGGATGGATATCAACCGATACCGATATCAACCGATACTGATGTATACAGTCGTGGAATTAAGACATTATTATGCCTAATTTGGACAACCAGGTATGGTGAAGATAAGGTCCTTTTTTAAAATATTAATAAAATAAAATTAGATAAATAAATTAAAAATATTTTCTTGAATAAAAAAGAAAGTAAAACAATATAAAAACAGTTACATAGAAACTAGTAATTAATGAAAATTTGTACAAATTAACTGTTAAAGGTTAGTACTATTAGTGGACCAGCAGCACGCACAATCATGTGTGCTTACGGACTGTATCCCTTGCAGACTGTATTGATATATATTGATATATAATGTAGGAACCAGAATATTAATAACATAAATAAACAACCCTTTTGTGTGAATGAGTGTAAATGGGGGAGGGAGGTTTTTGGGGTTGGTGCACTAATTGTAAGTGTATCTTGTGGTTTTTATGTTGATTTAATTAAAAAAACAAAAAAAACGGTACCGATAATTTAAAAAGACGATACCGATAATTTTCGATATTACATTTTAACGCATTTATCGGCCGATAATTTCGGCAGGCCGATATTATCGGACATCTCTAGTTAGAAATTACATGAACATATTCCATAGACAGCTAATGCGTGATAGTTTTTTTGTATTTAAAAAGTACTAATAATTGAATTCAATGCACTGACTGATACAATATCCCATTTTGTTGTTGTATTTAGTGGCGTTTTTTATATTTAATTTGACTTATTTTGTGTGCATGCAATAATGTCCCCTAAAACGCACTTTGCAAATGTAACCTGTGTATTTTTGCTCCAAAATAAGTACCGTATTTTTCGGACTATAAGTCGCAGTTTTTTTTCATAGTTTGGCTGGGCTCCAATGCGACTTATATATGTTTTTTTCCTTCTTTATTATGCATTTTCGGCAGGTGCGGCTTATACTCCGGTGCAACTTATACTCCGAAAAATAAGCTACTAAAAGGGGGTGTGAACAAGTCTTTTGCTATTTGCTTGTGTCATTTCCAGTTTAAAAGCTAAAATAAGACCAGTATAACAGCGGCTAAAGTAATGGCCAGGGTATGAATAATTTTGGTCTTTACTGTACTTAATATACTGTATGTAATGGGCGCAGCAACATATATCATCTTAAATGCATAGTAATTTTAAAAATGATATTTGAATAAATAAACCTTAATAATCTCAAATAAATACTTTTATCCACTATGAAAGACAAAATAGAAAACATTCACCTTCTGTTTATAAACACATCATGGAGACATTTTATCCAACATACTTTTAGTTTTTACACCACATGACTTTAATTGCCATGCCGTAAATGACTTTCGACATCCAATCTGGAATACATTTAACACCAAAAGGAACAAATGTGACTTAGCAAAGATGTGATAATGTCCAAGAAGCAATTTAAAGGTTTTTTTTCCTCCTCATTCAGATATTTATATTTGTACAAACATGAAGGTGATAAAGATGTCAAGCACCAGAGAGAATAATATAAAACCATCTTACAAAGACGTGGAACACTACAGACCTCAGTGCTTCCTAATTTAGCTGTTATCTTTCTTTTGTTTACTTATATATTAATATATCTATTTTTTTTAAACACGGAATATTTCTACTTATGGTTTGCATTACTACACTTTCTGCAAACTATTGCCTTTTGCCTGGATTTAGAGAACTTGCAACTTTGTCCCAGTAATACAATAACAATGCAATACCTCATAGTCATGAACTACCACCTGCTTCCATGTATAACTACAATTTATAGCTTTCTGAGGCGTACTCTAATTGTGAATCTTAATTAAAAGGCCAACAAGGACTTGATTGGCTGATGTTTTGCAGATCCATGATGTCGTGAAGGAGGATCATGCCAGCAAATTTGCCGAAACAACAGCACATCTGGACTGAATGTGTCCCAAGAAGAGGTAAATACACAGACTGCTTTCAACTCTGATATAAAATACACACATTGACAAATCATTCATATTCTTTTAAAAATGGAACACGGATACAAATAACAGACGTGGATGTAATAACACTGCAAAAATGTCTCACTGCTTTGTGAACATAGTAAAAGACATCACATCCGTTTGAGGGGGTGGTAGAAGGATGTATAAGGTAAAAAGAGACACTAGTATAATGTATATACTGTATAAGTGAGCCCTACAGGAGTTTGGTCATGATGTGCTGTTTAGACAAAAAAAAAAAGCAACAGGCTGCGCTCACACTTGTCAAATTTAGTCACATTTAGTCTGGTCCCCAAACGCTAAAATGACCACCAAAGCGTCAAAAGTGCGGTATATTGACTTTGTTTGGGATTCTAAAAATGGATGTTAGAAGATTTTCATGAGTGTTTAAAACTCCTGTTTAAAACAGTATAAGCAGATTGGAGTTTTTGTTGCCTATTGCAAAGTGTAATACAGTCCCTAGAAAATATCCCATCCTCTATTTGGGGCCAAGATATTTATGCATGCAAATTGAGAGGTGGCATCAAAAAACTTTCCCAAAGCTTTTCTCACTGTCACTCTCACACACACACACGTATACACACGTGACTCGGAGAGATGCAGCTGTGACACAGTGACCTGCTGGAAAACAAGAGTCTCTGTAGGTCAATTCAGATTTTTTTTTTCCCGTAATGCGGAGGTCTCAAACTCAAATAACCTGGGGGTCACTGGACGTAGAGTCTGACTGAGGCTGGGTCGCACTAAGGGCCTGATCTACTCAAGGTTTGTGTGTTTCAAAACATGTGCAAACTTGACAGCACACGCAATGCTGATCTTTTAAGCTTAGCTGGTGCGCAGAGGATTGTGTCTCTTAGCGGAGAGCGCAACCCATTTAGCGTGTCTGTCTTCATGAATATGTAGAATATATGCTGATCATCAGAACGCCCACAATACTGGGAGGAGAAAATGCAAATGTAATCATTTTGCACACAAAGTGTTGTTTATCAAGACTAAAACTGTTCTGCGGTCGCTGTTTTTCCGTCAATATTGTATTTAGTATGTCTAGAAAGGACGTGCAAACTGGCCTTTGACAGAAATAGCTGTGAGAAAAGAGGCAATCTCGTTGCAGCTCCAGCCTACGTATATGTGTCAACATATATGGATGTCAAAAATAAAAAATATTCAGCAATATAATTTTATAATTGTATATCTGCTGGATCACTTAAGGGACTGATGTAAAAAATATATGCATTTAGGTGCCTGCAGATTTTTTTAATGACAATCTTTTTTCCATAAACATGTAAAAAACGTATTGCAATACGCCTGGAACATTCCAAGGCAGGCTCACAGTTAGTGCCAGCCTCTCCCATTAGCGCATCTTCAGCGCTAAAAAAGTGGGTTCTGTTGTAAAGCCACCGCAGTACTGCTTCTAAAGTGCCCATACAAAAGTGGTGCATGTCTGCTGCATGTTTCAAAACATAGCAAAACGCCACAGGTAAGAGCACGATGACATGAGTGTGCAGTAAATGAGTGTCTCCATGGCGAAAGCCGCGTATTACACGCAAAAACCTCATTTAAACAAGGTGTTCTGCACCAGTTATCAAATGTACACGCAGTCTTAGTAGATCACATGCAACACATCCATGAATAGTACATGCAATTTTATAGCTTGCATTAGCTGTTTAGTGCGTGGTATATGGATCTTAGTAGATCAGGCCCTTAGTATTTACTTCAGAATTATGTTTTAACCCTCCTACCTGCAGCTATATAAGCTATATTTGGCCTTAAAGCCTCATGAATGTTAAATTTAATGTAAAATTTGTGTAATTTTATTTCATCTCCAAAAGATGGTCAGAGACATTACTGCTTGCTTAATGGAAGTTGCTCTTTGTGTTGTTTGTTGTGCTGTCATTTTTGTGTTGTACTGTACCGTTATTATTGTTAGTGTCTAGTAATATATTGAACTATCAGGGTGCACGGGCCGCAATTACCCTCAACTATGAAGTTAAGTAGAGGGCCACAATATATGGCAAGTTAGAGACGTCTGCCATAATGTGACCTGGATCTGATTATTTCCCTGTTAGTGTGACTAGTACAGTTGCGGTTTCTTCAAATCAGGCCTAATTTGTATGTGGTCAAAATCCGATATCCGATGCGACTTTAGTCTGAACCTTCAGGTCTCGCTCATCCGATCCATTACAGCAGGTTGCAAGAAGAACGAATGAGCCAAAAACGGTGAAAAAAGTTATTTTGGAATTGAACAAACATGCAAAAAGTATTTCAACAAAACCATTCCGTTGTAACTGTTGCTATGGCTTGTGTTTATCTATTTTTATTGTATTTATGTTAAGGGACTGCGGATGGAAATGTTCATCTTTGCTATAAGTGACATATTTACACAACATCATGTGTTATTGTGTTCATCAAAGTGCATAGTCCCTTTAAAAATATATAAACAAGCAAAAAAAACCTTGGCTCTGATTTAACGGAAGAGACTTTAAGTACCCCACAAACTGCAATTGCGACAATTGTTGTCCTCTTCCTTCTTAATTTCCTATGGGAATTAATTCGCTTGAGAAAATGTTGCTCAAACTCTCCCAAATTGCTACAGATGCGCCAGGACTAAGACCGACAAGAATTTAAGCCATGTTTACTTCCGCAAACCCACTGCACTGCTTGTGACGTCATCTTTAGTGCACGTGTGTGTCCTTCCATGGACACGAAGATGAAAGATTTGTTCCCAAAAAAAGGTCTTGACGAGGACGAGTTGTGTTCTATTCAGTGGCCAATAAATTTTTACATGCAAATAACAAGTAATGACAAAAACTAATTCCCACAGCAAGGCAAAGCTTTTCTTCCTGTCACTCACACAAACTCGTGACCTGGAGAGACGCAGTCGTGTACAGAGACCTGCTTTTTCTGAAGTCTTCAAGCATGATGGGGATAAGACTCTTACAACCATTTCTTGGGGTCTGATTCTCCATTCAATTCGATTCTCGCAATATCTTTTGTGGGGGGAAAAAAAAATGATAATAGAACCTTTTCCAAAAGAAGTTACAGGCTTCTGACGTACAGCATTACATACACGCACAGCGAGTAAAATATATTCTAAAGAATTTGAATGTTTCTTTTTTATTATTGTCCATCTTTAAAGTAAATTATGAATACATTTTTAATCTTAATAAATAAGAATCGCTATTTTGATGGGAATCGATTTTCTTGAGCACGCTTAGGTTATAATGCTAATTTCTAACTGTTAAGAGGGTAAGACATTGATATATCTTTTTTTTTTCTGTACTCCACCAATTATTTCACTGACATTGATTTTGTTTTTTGTTTTTTACAATAACTGGTCTTTCTGAAGAAGGGTCGTCTTATATTTGGGTCACTGAGTTAGAAAAACTCTTGATCTAGTGAATGCTCAGCAAATTAGACCTACTGTGCGCATCATGTATCTTTTATTATTGTTATTTTATTACAAGTGTGAACACAGCCTGGCTTGTACATGTCCCTGTTTAAACACGACGTGCTGAAGTTTCTCCATAGTAAACTTCACACACACATATTTTTGGTCCCTTTTGTAAATAAGCTGGCGTTCACATTCTGGACTGTTTTGTTATTTTAAGTCTCACGACCAATGACCTGCAAACACACTGTCTACTGCACTGTATGCGTGCCCATATATGGAAACAACGACCCACAGTAATACATCACATTATGGCAATGAATTCAAAGACACTAATCTTTTTTTCACTATGCTAGCACCATACTATGCAGTATGTAGATAATAGTATTGTTCAATTGTTAACAAGGCACTTTTTTATCATCATATGTATTCGTCCCCTTGGTCGTTTTTTGTTTTTAAAGAACTGCACAACGATATCAGACTTTTGTCTGACAGTTTTTGAAAGTGCTTTTCCAAAATGGTCACACCTTTTTACGGCTTTGTCCGTATTAACGTTAAAAAAAAGATGGCAGTATGGTGGTACATACATTCCTAAGGTAAAGTTACTTATTTGCAGCCCAGTGAGATAAATCTAAGCAGATTCGTCTCTCTCCTCCGCCATCTGGACGTCCTTCTGCTTACTTACAACTGAAGGAGACATGTGAGGTGAGTTCATCCTTCATAGTCATCCTCCACCTGGCCGTGTCCTCCGTCTGCCCGTCTACCGGTGTCTGGACGCCATGTCAAAGCACGTGATCATCATGAGATGAGCTTTGCAGAAGTTCACTCGGGTCTCCAGTTTGTCCGTCACTGTTTCCAGAGCTTGCAGATACTCCAGGGAGTCCACCTCGAAGACCTGCTGCAGCTCGACTAGACCACAAGATGGGAGAACTTGTTAGGCTTCAGTTTCAAAGGTAATCTCGCCGTTTACGAGCAACGACTTTGTTGATGACGCAAAAAAAGTTCCAGAAAACGCCAATTCAGCAAGCATCAAATTAATAACAACAATTGCTTTTTCTTAAGCTTTATTTGGTATGCTTCAACATGAAGAATGTAACGAGACAATAACAATACACTCCTGAAGATGTGTAACAGAAGCTAAATTTCATTTAAAGTTGTTTTTGATGTTCAGGTTGACTGTTTGGTTCTTTTCCTGCTTTAACTTTATCTTTTAAGTTGATTAATTTGCAGACATTGTTTTTGCAAGACTGTGCGTGTGTGTTCTTGTATTTCTATCCTTCTTGAGACATCAACAAGGAAAAGTACCTTCCATAGGAGGACCGGTGAACAAGTTAGGACCCAAATCATGGTCCCAATACGGAAAAAACATTGCATCTAATGGAGAATGTCTCATTTGTGGTGAAATCAATAAAAATGAGGGTGGCTGAATAAGTGTACGTTATATGACGCATAAATAACCAACTGAGAACGTGCCTGGTATGTTAACGTAACATATTATGGTAAGAGTCATTCAAATAACTATAACATATAGAACATGCGATACGTTTACCAAACAATCCGTTACTCCTAATCGCTAAATCCCATGAAATCTTATACGTCTAGTCTCTTACGTGAATGTGCTAAATAATATTATTTGATATTTTACGGTAATGTGTTAATAATTTCCCACATAAGTCGCTCCTGAGTATAAGTCGCACCCCCGGCCAAACTATGAAAAAAACTGCGACTTATAGTCCGAAAAATACGGTACAAACAAAAAATTCAAAAGAAAAATTATTAATTAAAAGCTTACCTTATTTATATTTGCAAAGTATGTATATATTATTAATGTTGTAAATACAAATCTTTATATATCTAGAAAGGGTGGTCCGAAAGAGGTAGGCATTTTTCGGAGGTCTCCAGAAGGTTACAGATACAAGAGTGTGTGCGTGTGTGCGTGCGTGCGTGCGTGCGTGCGTGTGTGTGTGTGTGTGTATGTGTGTGAGTGAGAGAAGCGAAGTGAGGTGAAGTGAATTATATTTATATAGCGCTTTTCTCTAGTGACTCAAAACGTGTGCCTGCATGTGTGTGTGGCGGGACAGCAGAGTGCCGATAAAGAGCGATGGCTCAAAGAAAAACAATGACGAGGTGTAAATAACGCTAAAGGCCCAAAGAAGACGAGAGAAGGGTTTTGCTATGGTTTAAAAGTGAGGTGAAATGTTTGCACTGTCAGATGAAGCTGGCGTTGCACAATAACACTACATCAATGATGCAGCATTGTCAGAAATCATCCTGCATATTTTAGAGCAGCAGACAAGCAGAAACAAAGTGAAATTCTATTTTGGTAGCTGACGCTATTTTATATGTTTGACTTGCGTAACGATTGTTTTATTCAAACACATGTGAGGACGTGTTGGCATCTACAGTTTGTATGTTAATGCAAACCATTTGTCTGTCATCATTGTTGTCAACATCAGTCCTGTGAATTTTTTTTTTAACTCAAGTACCCCCTATTTAGAGCAAAGCATTTTTGGTTGAAAAAAAGAGATAAAGAAGTAAAATACAGTACTATGTCATCAGTTTCTGATTTATTAAATTGTATAACAGTGCAAAATATTGCTCATTTGTAGTGGTCTTTCTTGAACTATTTGGAAAAAAAGATAGGTTTTTATTTATATTTATAAAGGATTTTTGAATTGTTGCTATTTTTAGAATATTTTTAAAAAATCTCACGTACCCCTTGGCATACCTTCAAGTACCCCCAGGGGTACGTGTACCCCCATTTGCTCTAAGTGACACCTTTTCAAATATGCGTGTGTTAAATTGTCGAATACATTGTCACTCAATTTATCATACTTTACCAGAGTCGTTTTGTTTAGTTTGGTTCTGTGTTTATTAGTTTTAGTTTACACAGGCTTTTTTTTGTTTTACTTTTTCCACTTTTTTAATATGAGTAATGTTTAGTGATGCTCCAATGGCAGAAGTGTAATTTCAATGCTATGTGCATTTACAAGAAGATATAATAAGCGTCCTGACAACATCCTTGTTAATTAGTAACTATTTCCTTAAAAGACATGTTAAGGAAAGTGTGTTTTATTTGATTACTCGATTAATCAAACAAATTAATCGATAGTTCTATTAAACTTATAATTAGGCTAGACGCATTACATTTTCATCATTCATTTTACAATTTGTATGGCTAACAAGAATGTTAAAAGATGCATGTGAAAGTTAATTTAATTAGTTTTTACACTTTTTAACCCTTTTTGCACTTTTATGACAGACACAAAGATACCTGCAAAAAGCCTCCCTTTCCACTTACATGCCACGTCTTCGTCATCTGTCATCAAAGGGTGAGCTATTTTGTTTTATTTTAGTTTAGTGTTAATATACTTTGGTTTGATCTTCTTTATACAATCACTTAAACTCAAACCATTGTCTGTACAGTTAATACAAGTTACTTTATATGATGGTGACAGTTTATTTTATTTCCAATATTTCTTATGGGGGGAAAATGGTTTCCATTGCACTACATGTCTAAGGTCTATCAGCATGTACGTGTGCAATTTTGCAGAGAATGTTGGTCAAATTCCTGACAGAATGATTGCTTTCTACCAGATGATGTGACGTATAGAGGCGTGAAGTAAAAAAATGTCAGCGGTGTCAAATGATGTTGCGATCCAATGTCAATGTATTTACTTCCACTGATCCTGGAATGAATGTTTGATCATGTCATCAAGGGCTGTGCTGTGTTGATTGACAGTCTAGTCAGTGCTTATGGGTTTTCTCCTGCACTCCATCTTTGTAACGAGGCTGTGATGTCCCTCTTTATGTGACCGCGCTGACAATCTTCCGATCACGTCCTGCAGTCCACGTCTGTCCTCGTTCATCCGAGGAAAAGCGGCGCATTAGCCGCATCTACTTTGTGACCCCTGTTTTTGTTGCCCCCACAATGAACCCTCCAACGAAGTCAAATTGACTTATCTACTGCACTACTTTTCCTTTCATTTGTCGTTAATGTGTAAATGTTGACATTAGCAGCTAGGCTCAGGTTCATCACCTGTAAATGTTGGACAAGTTGACCCTCACACTTTAATCTAGACAACCCCTGATTTCCATTCATACTTTACCAGACACACGCTAATGCCATCTTATACAGCAGTGTACTAGGAAGCAGCCTAAAAAATATATTTTTTATGTTTTTTTTAGTTCACTTTTTTGTTTTTTCGATGAGGAAAAAGACTTGAGGAAGTAAACTCCAGAAAATCAGTTAGATAGCAAGTAGCACGGTATTATTTTTGCGATTAGAACGTACTCTAAATTGAAATTTCAAAAGAGTTTCTAAATTGTCGCAGATTGAAATCCTTGTTAAATCATGATTATTGTAGTTTGTCTCTGTGTTAGATAAGGATTTAAGTACAGTAGTACCTCAACTTACGAGCTCTTAACGCAAATCACTTGTATCTTAAATCATTGTTGCCACTGAAATGAACTCAAATCAATTTATGCTTGCCCCCCCCCCCCCCCCCCCCCACACACACACACACACACCACCATCACCACCCTTTTAACATGTAACTTGCATTTTAAAAATAAGAAACAATACAATAGAATGTATTACAATTACATTAGTTTTTTTTTGTTTTTTTTATTAATAATGTACAGCAATTACCTTGGAGAGTTCAAGCTGCTACGTCAAACACACCATCAGCAGCGTTTCCATATTTTCATGACAAAATGTCTGCCATTTAGATATTATTGTATCACCCTTAGCTGACTGTTATGGTGCAGACTAGCAATGATGCACTCAAATTGCCTCACCAAGTCGAGTCCACACACACTGTCATGTTTTTGATGATTGATTTCTTTAATTCAATAAATATCTTCCATTTCTTCTCAGTTCTATCCTTCACACTCACTTGGTTTCCTCCCGTGATTGGAAAAACAAAGTTATGTCAATCTTTGGGTATAAGCTAATGTTAGCGAGTAAGACCTGATGTTTGGGTCAGATCTTAAGGGCTTCGCTGTTGCGTTTGCTACGCCAACTAACGGCGGGGATGTTTTTGATGCAACTTAAAGCAAAACAAATAGTCGAGAGACAGCTCTTACCTCAAAACACTCTTTAATTTGGGGAACTCTTAAGTTGAGGTACCACTGTATCTTGAACTTGAAGGGAAAATATTGTGTGTAAGTGTAATTTATCCTACTTCATGTTTACTGGTTGTTATTTTTAACATACATTTCAGTATTGTTTTTTCAGGCAACAGTACAGCAATGAAAAAACAAGCTACAATGATAATAGTATGAGCATCAGTGTCCAAAGACCGGCCCGGGGATCATTTGTGGCCCACTGCTATTTGGTTTTTGTTGGGCTCACAGAATATTCCAAAATTAAACACTGCCCATATCATAGTGCAGGAACATGATCAACACACACCACTGTTAATATTAACTACAGTTTTTTATTTAGTTTTAGTCATCTAAATTAATTTAGTTTTAGTCTAGTTTCATCAACAAAATTACACAACTTTTTACAGTAAATTTAGTCGACTAATATATAAAGTGTAAAAGATAGGGCCTCTTTAAAGCAGGGGTCCCCAAACTACGGCCCGCGGGCCGAATCCGGCCCCCCAGCATCCAAAATCCGGCCCATAGGAAGTCCCAAGTAAAAAAAAAGTTTTTTATTTTATTTTTTTAATCTTTCCTTTCTAATCCATTTTCTACCGCTTGTTACTCTTGGTGTCTCCTAGCTGCTCAGGCAAATCATATTGTCTAAAAATGAATTTTCCCATCGATAACGTGACAATGTTAAATGTTGACAAACATCAATGTTAATTGATGTTAAATGATAAAACGGATTATAAGGACACTGTATATATGTATATATACACATATATATATATACAGCCTGGCCCCCGGCCTAATTTTTTTAACCCAATGCGGCCCCCGAGTCAAAAAGTTTGGGGACCCCTGTTTTAAAGTTTATTTGAAAGCACCTTTATTTAGACTATCTGCAAAGCATTTGCTTAACATAAAATGAGTATGACCTTGTGGTCAGGAATGATGTAATTATTCATTTTTTGCTGCACGGGTAAATAACAATATATATCTTTCAGGCACGTTTTCTATTTTTTATGCTATGTCTCTGGCAAAGCAGGTAGAGTATGTATGTGTGTTGTGACACGGAGTTATGATGCATGCCATCATTCTAATTTGTTTATGAGGTCAGGAGAACCGGAAGTAGCAAATACACATAGCTTTAATTTACAGTTGTGTAGATGTCACGATCGATGATGACTCGCATGCTGATGGCATCATATAGCGTCACAAATAAAAGGTGTCCTCTTCACTTTCACCCAGGTGTACATATATTACATTGTGGAACATGTTAATTCCATATATTATTGTTTTGGTGGTAAGAAATCAAACTTCCTCATCTCACAAGGGAAAGCATCCGATTGGCTCTCCTTCGTAACTAACCGTACTTCTCTGTCATACATTCCGAACTTGCCCCACCCTTCAACAAAACCGAATCAAATATAATTGGAACATGAACATTTTCATCTTGTTTTTATTCGGCGACAAAAATGTCAGGTAATTTTGTCATGTTTTGGTTAACATGCCTTTGTTTTGATTCGTTGTGGTCTTATTTTTATCAGGGGAAAATAGGTTGATGACGATAACTAAAACGAAATTATTAGTTAACAAAATTAATACTGCCGTACACACACACACTTTTTTTTATTTTTATTATCGATTGCCAATTAAAAGCGTTGCGACACTTACACTCTGTGGTCCAAGTGTGCGGCTCCAGCATCAGGTACTGTTTGGTTTGTTCCAGCTCTTTCTTCAACCACTGGTACTTGGATCGGACCTCGCTGATGCGCTGTTGACGGTGCTCCAGAAGGCGAAGTTTACCACTGACGTACACCGTCTCCTAATACACACAAACATGCAAAGTTTTGGGAGTATTAATCCACAGTGGACTGCAGAAGATGTACTCGTTCATGTATCAAGTAATTGAGATCCCCCTCAGAGACTGCCTCCATTGTTGTTTAACTTTGAAAATAATTTGACTTTTTGCACAATACATTGCAAGTTAGTTAAATATGTTTAATGAGCTGAACACGCATGCAGAGAAAATGTTCCTATGCTGTTATTGTCTCACTTTGGCCCTGCCTTTGTCCCTCCTCTTCTGCAGGCGCTCCACGTCGTCTATCTCGTACACCTTGATCTCAAAGGTCTCCGTTGTGGCCGCTGTACTTCGGACATTCATGGGAGCAGGCGGCCCCAGAGGCCCATCTACCCAGCAGGCACCTGGGCTTGAGGAGGAGGATGACGAGGACGTTATGGGCTGTTTATTGGAGCGGTGAGGAGACGAGGAGGTGGAAGAGTCCAAGGTCAGTGCAGGGATAAGCCGACGACGCTGGAGACCTAAAAGAATAATAATTGGTGGATAAGTGTCCGGTTACTCACACTTGTTAATTTTGATTAATCACAAGTTATTATTTTAAATATACTTAAAAAAAAATGTCATCCAGGAACATTTTGTTAAATGTTGTACTTGAATGCATGTCATTGATTGTCTCAGAACTTTCCAACAGTGTTTATCTAAAGTCCAGTCAGGATGTATTTTGAAGTGAAATTTGCCTTGGAACAGAATAGTTGGAGCCTCCTATGTAAATATATATTGATGTGTGTGTATATATATATATATATATATATATATATATATATATATGTATATATGTGTATATATATGTATGTACGTATGTACATATGTATGTATATATATATATATGTATATATATATGTATATATGTATGTATATATGTGTATATATATGTATGTACGTATGTACATATGTATGTGTATGTATATATGTATATATATATGTATGTATATATGTATATATATGTATGTATATATGTATAAATGTGTATATATATATGTATATAAATATATAAATGTATATGTGTATATATATATATGTATGTACGTATGTATGCATCTATATATGTATATGTATATACATATATAATCACATATATATATATAGTCACATATATATATATACATATATATATACACATATATATATACAGTATATGTTTGTGCATATATGTATACATGTATGTGTATACATGTGCATATATATGTACATATGTGTATGTATATATATATATGTGTGTATATATACTGTATATATATATATGTATATATACATACATATAAATGGAGGATGGAGGCAATAGAGGAGTTATTTTAATAATGTTTTTAGTATTAGCACAGCACTGAAAGATCGAGTGGAGACATTTGTATGTCATTATGTAGTTAGAAGCAGCCACATGGAGAATTACACTCCGTCACGTGGAAACGGTACATGTAGAGAAGAAGGAGGGAGATAATGTGCACGATGAGACATGGAATAAAAAATGAACAGGAGGAGTGAATCCAATTTAAGTATTAAAATAGAAATGTGATGAACATTTGCTGCCATATTCTCAACTCACACTTTGGACTACACACTGGACAAATTGCTATTACTTAGTGACTTTTTAAAGCTTTATGTCTCAAGAGTAGTCGTCAAAAGGTTCAAGAACAATAAGCGTAAATCCAAACACTGAGAAGGTTGATCCAATAGAAATCAATAATCGGAGATTGCGCTGCCTTTTTATGCACATATCCATCGTCATGCATAAGCAGTGGAGTGTAGTTTGGCAGGCACATTAAGGCACCTGTGTAATGTTCTGGTGAATGTAGATTCATTATAGCCAGCAGCAGCAGTGCCCCGCCACCATTTCACACATGGATGGTCGAGGTCACCTTTCCTATACCTGCAAACACAGCTTTCTCACGGCACAGCAGACTGTCTTTTTATTTCTACTTTCTTCTCAAAACACTTTGTCACAATGTGGACTTTTACAGCTTACGATCCATCATTTGCAGTGCCCAGTTGGTTGGAACATGCCAGAAGTGCTGAGTGAGCATGTTAGAAACAAAAGTGCAAAAACCTTTGTGCTGTACCACATTCATTCAAACAAACAAACAGCCAAAAACAAATCCAACTTTTTAGAAAAAGGCGGAAAATTATGAGAGAAAATGTATGTAATATTCCGAGAATATTAGCAAAATATTCACGTGTCTCAAAATATATTTAGATTTTTCCAGTTTAGATAATAGGACTGTTTTTACATAAATTAAGGACGTTTTTTGTACAGCACACTATATTATTATCTGTATTGGCATTTAAAGCAAAGCAATGTACTGCTGTGACATGTTCATCTGGGAATTAAGAAATCAATAAATAAAAATTTTAAAACATACTCGTTTCCTCATAAAAGTACGATGTTATTCTTTTAAAATTAGAGACATTGGAACATTATTATTTTAATAATATAACTTCTCTTGTAATCCTGAAATATTCATTGTTATTGTTCTAATTGTATTTATGTATCAATAATTAATATATTATTATTATATGATAAACCATTTTATTTTAATTGTATTTATGTATCAATAATTAATATATTATTATTATATCATAAACCATTTTATTTTTCATTGTGGCCCTAACAACCAATTTTTAGTTTGTTATGGTACCCTTTACAATAGGCCAAATGCTTTGTAAACTTAACCCTTCACTTGCAAGTAAAATGACTTATATATATATATATATATATATATATTTTTGCTGTATTTGTTTCATGTTTCATAATTAATAATTAGGGCAAAGGCCTGTGGACAATACTTGCCATTATTCTCCTTTGTAATATGCCCCTCCCTGATGGTTCTTTAAATTTACTGTGAATGTCGTTAAAAAGGTAATTACAGGAAGCATTAGCTAGAGGCTTTAAAATTGTAGACCTTACAAAGGTCAGTTCCCCATTATTGTATTGCGATAAAACACAAAGGCCAACATAAAGAACACTATTTCAGTAATGAATTAAAAAACAGGCGTTTTCTTAAATCAGACAAGCTTAACACAAAATTTAACACAATATTAACTTCAATTGAAGACTTACCTCCCAAATGTCCAGTGTTGCTCCTGCTCTTCTTGTTGCTCTTGGAGCTGCGTCTGGAGGAGGTGGTGGCCGAGCTGTGCTCACTGACGGAGTCTTGAGCTGAGGAAGTACTTCCAGTGTTCTCGCTGCTGTCTCTCAGCATGCTCTCATAGCCACTGCTTCCCCCGCTGTGATAGAACAGGGCAGTCTTCCCCATGGCCGGGGGCAGCTCTCCACTCAGGACGCTGCTGTTAGAAGCCAGAAGTAGGAGCAGAGTTCCGATCTATGTTGGCCACACTGTGTTGGATCTAAGACAACTTCTTCTTCAACAACCGAGAAGATGTCAATGTGCCACTGATTTAACCTATTGTGGTTTACTACGACCTGAATGAAGGAGAATCAATTGTTCAAATACCTGTTGTCGCTGGCATGGCCACTGCTGCAGCGATGGGGTTTTCGTGGAGCAGTGATTTTACTGTAGGGAGAAGGAAGAGTTTGGACAGATGTAGACCTCTCCTCCCCCAGACCACCTCCAGCAGCACTTCCTGTGACATCGATCCCACCACTAAGAGCAAACAGGAAGCATTTTAACAATGTATGACATAATGTACAATGAAAAACCTTTTGAGATACAAAACTTTGGCCCACCCTGCACCTCCAACCCCTTTCTCCTCCCCTGTGTCGGCGCCAGCTCCTTGGGAATGATTCCTTGAACGTGAGCTTGCACTTCCTTGGAGAAGCTCTGAGATACGACCATTGACAGCTCGCAGTGGCAGCTTGGCAGCTAAGTTTCCCGCATGACTGCGGCTCAGAGACTGTGTCGACCAGGATGTAGTAGAGGGTCCCTGCTGCTGCACTGGACACTGAATGGGGGCCTGGGGCTGAGGACAGAGACAACAAGCTTAGGTTTGGAAGTTTATTGTTGTGGTTTTGAATGCAAATGAAGTGATACCTTTCCATTAGGAGGCAAGCTCGAGCTTCTACTTGAGGCCTGGCTCAGAGACTTGGTAGAAAAGCTGAGAGTCTTGGTGCTGGATGCAGACAGACTTCTGGCTTTAGGACTGCTGGTCATCAGCAGCTTACTGACAGCCGAGATCTTTGACTGGCCACTGGATTTTGCCGGCGACTGTGGAGCGCTGCTTGGACCTGGATTTGCTCCAAAATTGTTTCCAGATGAAGAACAGACCGATCCTGCACGGGTGAGGCTACGTCCTGTACGAGACATGTTGCCGTCACATTTGAGTCCACCCCCTCCTCTTTCTAAGGAGAAACAGTCATAGTGGTGGGAACTACTGTGGGCTCGACCCAGAGAGTTAGTTCTGCTTGCAAGTTGCTCCAACTTGGCACTAAAAAGTTTACTGCTGTCTGTGCTGGGACCTCGTGGTCTGCTGCCACATCCAGATCCCACCATATCATCTGTAGAGCTACCCAGCATGGAGACCCCATGAAGGTGTTGGTGAAGTGGACTGACTGCCCTGTTCCGCAGATCAAGGCTGGACTTACGTACAGGAGGCAGAGGCGGGATCCCTCCCTTCTTGTGGGAGAAAAAACCCTGTTTGCCAGTCGATCCCCGGCGGTCAAGTGTGGCACGAGGACTGCAGGGAGTTGAACAGGTGGCACCGATAGTCTTCTTGTAGTCCCCTGTGTTGTCTAAGCCGTCATGGCGGTTCAGACGATGCCAGCCACGAGGGAGACTGGCAGTGCGATGGATTTCTGGGTTGTAGTTATCAGTCAAAGCCGCTCCTTGGACTAGTATACCAGCAACCATTTCACAACCATCCACCACTCTCTTGAAGGAATCTGGAGATGATACCACCTCTCCGCAAGAACTACATCCCCCTTGATCTTCAACTGCTGACAGAAAAATGAACAATCCGGTCAAAAGATTTTAATCCACAGCCAAAGGACAATGCAGATACATTATTAGAGAGGCATCACAGATACTTAATTAAGGACTAACAGTGAAGAAAGTATTTGTCACCACTTTACAAAGTTATGTTGTCAACTCTACTAACAAAAAAAGAACATGCCCTTGCAAATCTTGCTTGGGCCTTGGCAAGTTTACTTTCTTACCATCTCTGACGAAATTTTGAAGGTTCCCATTTCCAGCTGCTGGCTTCTGTCCTGAATAGCTGTCATCCACATCCCGCTTCAGCCAGGGGTCCTCAAAGCATATCTCACCGAAGAAAGTAGCTAACGGGAGTGCGTTCATCACAGTGGGCTTTGACGATGAGCAGCATATACTAGCTACACATGTATGAGTACTGATCGGGGTCTTGAAAGTAGGGAGGTTCCCAAGTGCCGTTAAAGACTGAATGGTGGTCTTAGCCATTGATGGAGGCAGTTTCCTCAGACTGTCTTTGGTTGGAGTTCCTCTCTCTTTTTCTGACAGTTCTACTTCAAGACTTCCTCTTCTCAACCCTTCCAATCCGCAAGAGAAGTTCACTTCAGCCAGGGCTTCCCCTTGCTGACTTTGGGACAGGCTGAAGCTGTGGAGGGACTGATCCGCCTCACTGCACATACTCAGATCACTCATCCAGGAGGAGATGGGGGACACGAAAGCCTCCCCCTCCATGCGCAGCTTGGCCATCGCCACCTGTAGGGGATTAAAAAGGAAAATCGACTCCATAAATGTGCGAGAAGGATCATTTTGTCCTCAACTGTTTAATCCTCATCTTTTGGACTGGGCAGGACCACAAATTCATGTTTATTTGGTATATTTATGCTAGTACATGTGGAGAATGACATTAATTAATTAATCTGGGTTTGGGCTACACCTTGCCTCCAACCTCGGAGACAGTTTGAGGAGGGCTCTTTTTTTGTACCCAATGCACAAATTAAGGTCCATGTAAAGACAAGCTTGGACAAGATTTCCACAGAAACACTTTTGTAGAACATCTTCTTTGAGTAGTAAAAGCTCTTTTTAGCTGCAACTATCACGAGGTATCCAAACCTAAAACTGTGTGTTTCAGTCCCACTAACCTCTGCCTTAGCCACCACCTCTGTAACCCCACAGCTTATTGGAGTCACGTGATAGTTCTCTGCAGCTCCGTCCTGCACAGAGTCTGTGAGAATTGCAGAGGCATGTGAGTCTGAAGCAAGGGCGTCCACGGAGCAACCATCGCTATTAAAGCTGATGATGCTCATTGGACGACAGGTCAGATTCTGTGTCGCCATGAGAGCTGCAATGTGGAAGTCATCCTCTCCTCTGCTATCCCCCGTGTATACTAGTACTTCCTCACTGAGCAGGTGAGGTCCAACTGGCATGGATGCTGCAGTGGACAAGACAGGAGTTTCTTAATTTGGGCTTTTATTTCCAAACTAGTAGGTTAAAGTCATTATACGAAAAGTTCCACCCACCATCCCTGTGTGTATCCAAAGGTATGGGTGGGACTTCATCATCGCAAAGTGTTTCGGCTGAACCCAAGCTGGCAGATAGCGATGGAATGGAATCTTTGACTTGGGGACTCATACCCACAGGAGAAGTTCTAGACAGTGGGCACTCGGTGGAGGAGCGGCCACTGTCTGCAGCCAAACTGTCTGAATTGTGGGAAACACGTTTGATTATAAGAATGGTAATTAAAGGAAATCGTCAGCCAGTTAAATGGAAATTAGAGTATTATTTTGGGAGTCATACTGTCAGAGTTCAAAGATTCTGTGATTTGTCCGTCCTGAGCCAAAGTGTGTGAAGACAGTGGGGGGGTCGCTGGTATCACACACTTCTGAGTGTGCACTTTACACCGTTGTGAAGGCGACAATGGAGGCCTGCAGACAACACAGACTGTAATATTTAACATTATAATAATCATTTTAAAGATGGTGTCTTTACTGAGAGTAATTGTCCTTGGTCAACATGATTATTGATGAGCTATACCTGTATTCTGAGGTTTTAGTCAGACTGGCGATGCCGAGGCGTGGTGAACCAAGTGGGCGTGTCTTTGCTTCAGCGTTACCTCCCATGGTCAGACTTTCATGACTGTAGGGACAAGGATGAAAAAATTAACTCCTTAACTTCATTTAGTTAATCACCAAGGTGTTCTAATATTTTGCTTTTGTCTCACCTGTCATGCAGGTGCGAGGCCTTGGCCCTGTGCAGAGGGTTAGAGGTATTGCTTCCCGTGACATTCCAATTCCCTGCAATGAGGGCCGCAGTACCGGAACTCTGAGCCAGACTGTGGATCATGCTCTGGGCCAGCTCAGCCTCCTCCACCACCTCCTTGATGTCCTGCAGCTGCTGGTCGTTGGTCTTTCTCCTTAATGTGGCTGTCGAGGGCGAAGACAGCTGGAGTACATTTCCTTGAGTAGGTGAAGACCCTGAGATTGAGTTTGTTAAATTGAAGCAATTTTGAATTTATCTTAGTATGGAGTATATGTATAGATTTATTGAATATGAGTATTGTTGCATTATAATGAAGGAATGTACCTGTTTTGGCTTCGGTATCTGTCGGAGCAGCAGAGTCAGGCTCAGCAGGAACAGCTGAGCCCGGGAAAAGCAAGCACGGATCTGTGGAACCTAGTTTACTGGCTGGAACCTCCTCAAAGGGAAACTTGGTCACCTTAGCGGAATAGAGGACAAAAACAGATTTAACAGTTCAACAACAGAGAATAACACTTATAAACCCTTTTTTGGATTAATTTGCCTTTGGGGTTAACTAGAACTCACTAAGGAGAGAGGCAAGGTGTCAGTGCAGAAAGGCAAAGGTTAACATGGCGGAAACAGCGCTGCCCCCTGGCATAAACACTCTATGCCAAACACACAAGGGGGGCGGGAGTGGCACATGGTTATGGCCACCCATCACCCCAGGCTAATCAATAATGTGGTTGTCATGCTCTACAGGTGCTTGCTTGTTCTACTTTGATGGACTGAATTACCTAATGGATACAATTATACTTTGTCTGTGCTAAACTTCTATATAGCAGTAAGTCTACATGTCCTTTGTAATAGTTTTGCTTCAGTTTAGCAGCATATAGGCAATTGCTAATTTAGCATTGCGTGCTTTTCAAGTTTATATTTTGGCCGAACGGTTTCCCCAAGAATGAAGTGTCTAAAAACATGTTTTTTTTAATTTTTTTGCCCCTTTATTGTGTTTTGTTTACTTTTTAAATTAATGTCAAAGCAGCATGGCAGTTTGGAAGTGGCTTCACTGCGGTAGGCGCTATCAAACACTTTTATTCCCACCTTGGAACTATATCAACCTATTTTTTTTCTATCTTTTTATATAAACTTTCGAGATTTTGTATGAAATAAACACATGATTATTGCAAATATTGGATTGAACTGAATTGTTGTTGTCATTTGTAGTAGCCCTGGGAAGAAAGATAAGCTTTATGTTGACCATGTTATATCTATAGACTCCTGGAAAGTGTATCAGGGAAGTCTGAAGTCATAGAAGAACAAATACTTTTCTGACATGATTACAAATAATATTAACAAAAACTACTGATTCTGTTTTAAATGTACCCCAAACAAAATTCTTAGAAACTTGGCCACAGGTCCGTGAAAAACATCTTAACCCTGTTAGCGGTACGTTTGACACCATCATTTTTCTCCCATCTTTTGACCCTTCTATTTTTGTCACATTTCCATTCACTTTCAACCAGTTAGAGCCGCTGTCTCTGTCGTCGCTCAACAAAATTATATCATAGCTCAAATCTGCCTGACTTAAAGTCTCCTAGTCTGTTCAAGCATATGTCTGGGTTGTCATTGGCCCCCACAGCCAAGAAATCATAAATAGCAGTTGTGCTTCAGGAATTGTTCCACATTACTTTAAGCGAGCTGTTGTGGAGCCTCTGCTCAAAAAACTCATTTAGAGCCCTCTGTTTTTTTTAGACCATTTTGAAGCTTCCTTATATTAAAAAAAAAAAATACCAACAGCTGTACTTCTAAAATTAAAGTCTAATCTTGATTTACATGCTATGTTTTAATGTTGATTCTGCCTTTTTGATTATTTTATATCTTGCTGCATTAGACACAGTAGATCACGCAACTCTCATCAGTCGCTTGAAATCATGTGTGTTTTTAAAGGCCTACTGAAATTAATTTTTTTTATTTAAACGGGGATAGCAGATCCATTCTGTGTCATACTTGATCATTTCGCGATATTGCCATATTTTTACTGAAAGGATTTAGTATAGAACAACGACGATAAAGTTCGCAACTTTTGGTCGCTGATAAAAAAAAGCCTTGCCTGGCTAGCCTTGCCTTGCCTAGCGTGACGTCACAAGTTGAAAGTCTCCTCACATTTTCCCATTGTTTACACCAGCAGCGAGAGCGATTGGGACCGAGAAAGCGACGATTACCCCATTAATTTGAGCCAGGATGAAGGATTCGTGGATGAGAAACGTGAGAGTGAAGTATTAGAGTAGAGTGCAGTGCAGGACGCATCTTTTTTCGCTCTGACCGTAACTTAGGTACAAGGGCTCATTGGATTCCACACTCTCTCCTTTTTCTATTGTGGATCACGGATTTGTATTTTAAACCACCTCGGATACTATACCCTCTTGAAAATGAGAGTCGAGAACGCAAAATGGACATTCACAGTGACTTTTATCTCCACGACAATACATCGGTGAAGCACTTTAGCTACGGAGCTAACGTGATAGCATCGGGCTTAACTGCAGATAGAAACAAAAGAAATAAACCCCTGACTGGAAGGATAGACAGAAAATCAACAATACTATTAAACCATGGACCTGTAACTACACGGTTAATGCTTTCCAGCCTGGTGAAGCTTAACAATGCTGTTGCTAACGACGCCATTGAATCTGACTTAGCTACGGACCTCGACAGAGCTATGATAAAAACATTAGCTCTCCACCTACGCCAACCCTCATCTGCTCATCAACACCGAAGCTCACCTGCGTTCCAGCGATCGACGGAGCGACGAAGGACTTCACCCGATCATCGATGCGGTCGGCGGCTAGCGTCGGATAGCGCGTCTGCTAAAGTCCTTCTGGTTGTGTTGCCGTAGCCAGACGCTAATACACAGATCGCACCTACAGGTTTGTTCTTTGCAATCTCCATTGTTCATTAAACAAATTGCAAAAGATTCACCAACACAGATGTCCAGAATACTGTGGAATTTTGCGATGAAAACTGAGCTTTTTGTATTGGATACAATGGCGTCCCAATACTTCAGTTTCAACCATCGACGTCACGCACATACGTCATCATACCTAGACGTTTTCAACCGGAAGTTTCGCAGGAAATTTAAAATTGCACTTTATAAGTTAACCCGGCCGTATTGGCATGTGTTGCAATTTTAAGATTTCATCATTGATATATAAACTATCAGACTGCGTGGTCAGTAGT
Organism: Nerophis lumbriciformis; assembly: GCF_033978685.3. Lineage (NCBI taxonomy): Eukaryota > Metazoa > Chordata > Actinopteri > Syngnathiformes > Syngnathidae > Nerophis > Nerophis lumbriciformis. The sequence goes on along the minus strand of NC_084553.2, from coordinate 41,495,050 downwards.
AGTGGGTTTCAGTAGGCCTTTAAGAGGCAGACCCTTAAACTTTTTTTTTCCTTTAATGTACAGGGTGACCCCAAAAAAGACCAGGACCCAGAAGAAATGTGTTAAATCCTAAAAAGGACCTTTAAATTCAGTCTGTGTACAATCATTCCCCAAAGTTTCAGTTATCATGGTTACTTTGTATAAAATTCATGTTGTATAAAATTCATGTTCTTGTAGAAGCATTTAAGTCCCATCTTAAAACTCATTTGTATACTCTAGCCTTTAAATAGCCCCCCTGTTAGACCAGTTGATCTGCCGTTTCTTTTCTTTTCTCCTCTGCTCCCCTTTTCCTTGAGGAGGGGGGGCACAGGTCCGGTGGCCATGGATGAAGTGCTGGCTGTCCAGAGTCGTGACCCGGGGTGGACCGCTCGCCTGTGCATCGGCTGGGAACATCTCTGCGCTGCTGACCCGTCTCCGCTCGGGATGGTGTCCTGCTGGCCCCACTATGGACTGGACTCTTACTATTATGTTGGATCCACTATGGACTGGACTCTCACAATATTATGTCAGACCCACTCGACATCCATTGCTTTCGGTCTCCCCTAGAGGGGGGGGGGGGGGGGGGGGGGGGTTACCCACATATGCGGTCCTCTCCAAGGTTTCTCATAGTCATTCACATCGACGTCCCACTGGGGTGAGTTTTTCCTTGCCCGTATGTGGGCTTTGTACCGAGGATGTCGTTGTGGCTTGTGCAGCCCTTTGAGACACTTGTGATTTAGGGCTGTATAAATAAAGATTGATTGATTGATTGACTTTCCAAAATATTCTCCAAATGGGATCTGCGGCATTGGAAAAAAACTTGAATATGTCGCACAAAATTGACAGCAATGTTGTCAAGTACTCAAACACATTCCTCTTTGGGATTTTAAAAATTAAAACGTTGCTCAGGCCCATACTCTCTGAACTTCCGAACGCAGTCAAAAATTCAGCTTTTTGATGCAGCACGACCCAAACTTTTTCTGAAAATTTGGTTGCACTACAGTTCAGCCATCTATTTACCGCAACTTATCCGAGCCCTGGTCCCGAGGGCAGCAGTCTGAGCAGAGATGCCCAGACTTCCCTGTCCCCGGCCACCTCCTCTAGTTCCACTGTGAGGAGACCGAAGTGATCCCAGGCCAGCTGTGAGACATAGTCCTCCCAGCGTGTCCTAAGTCTGCCCCAGGTCCTCCTCCCAGCTGGACATGCCCGAAACACCACACCAGGGAGACGTCAATTCGCTCCCTGTACAATCAAAGCAGGAGTCTGGTTCGCGTTGCCGGTAGCAAGTCAGACATGCCCACAGTGAACGTTGGACTCCGCCAAGGCCTTTGTCGCCAGTCCTGTTCATTATTTTAATGGAAAGAACATCTAGGCACTGTCATGGTGTAGAGGGTTTGGAGTTTGGTGACCTGAGGATTGCATCTCTGCTTTTTGCAGATGATGTGGTCCTGTTAGCTTCATAAGGCTGGGACCTTCAGCGTTCTCTGGGGAGGTTTACAGCCGAGTGTGAAGCTTTTGGGATGAGGATCAGCACCTCCACATCTGAGGCCATGGTTCTCAGTTGGGAAAGGGCGGACCGCACCCCCCCGGTTGGGAGTGAAGTTCCACCTCAAATGAAGGAGTTCAAGTATCTCGGGGTCTTGTTCACGAGTAAGGGAAGAATGGAACATGAGATTGACAGTGATGCAGTCACTGTACTGGTCTGTTCGGGCCTTCTGGATTCAGCGCCCTCTTCACCTGTCAGTCTTCGTTCCCACCCTCACCTATTGTCGCGAACTTTGAGTAATGACCGGAAGGACAAGGTCGCGAATACAATACAAGAAATGAGTTTCTTCCACAGAATGTCTGGGATCACCCTCAGAGGTAGGGTGAGAAGCTCGGTCATCTGGGAGAGGTTCAGAGTAGAGCCGCTGCTCCTTCAACTACTACAATGTATGGTTTGTTGAAGTAGACCTCAACGCAAAATGTTATTTGGTTGACCTAGACATGTTTTAGTTAATTATTGTTGCAATATTTTATGTACAAAGTTGTAAAATGAATATTAACAGATTCATTTAAAGATTAGTGGGTTCTGTTTTTTTTGGGTGACCCTGTATTTAAGTTTTTAAATGTATTGTTTCCTATTCTAGAGTCTAGAACAGAATCAAGACCGTGTCTAGTCTAACCCGGCTTTTGAATGTGTATTTTAACTACTGTGCAGCACTTTGTGAAATTGTATCTGTTTTTAAAATATGCTATGTAAATAGTGAGACGGCCCAAAATCAGTGACCTTTGACCTTGCGGATGTGCAAAGGTTCCCACAAACGGATTCCAACATCTTTAGAAAACTATTTCCAGAAAAGTGGAAGCAGTTATATTTTGTCATTCTAATACTTGAATTAGTAATACTGTGGTAGTATACATGACTACAGTAGTTTTCTGTACCTCCTCACTGCCATCAATGCAGTCCAGTCTCTCCTGCAGCTCAGCAAAGGTGTTACACTTTAGGCACTCGGCCCCCTCCTCAGGCACGGGGGCTAAAGACTGTCCCACTAGGGATTGTGCAGGCTGGGGCTGAAATGGACCTTCATGCTGCTCCTGGCTCTCTGGCTCTGGCTGTACCTGGTGAACCAGAATTCATTCGTCAGTCCTATTATCATCCATTTTGGATCTAAGCTACTGTAAATCTAAATGATCACCTGACTCTGATGCTGCGCCTCTGATGTTTTAGCCTGCAGCAAGGCAGGAATTATGGGCACAAACTCTGGCGGACCCTCATTGTCTGTCAGCTCTCTGTCTGACACGGCGGCACCGTTGGGGCCCACATAGATGACCGTGTCGCATGACTGCTCACTGCTGGAGTACTCATCCGGGTCGCTGGACAGGCGCAGCAGCGGGAGGTCCGATCCAGGGTCGCCACGGTTGTGGAAAGACCGCAGGTGGGTGGGGCGGCGCATGCGACCTTCCTCGCAGGAGCTCTCTCCTCCAGAGGAGCTGGAGGTGTACTGCTGGGACAATGACAGTGACAGACAAACACAACATATTTCATGTGCCGTTTACAGAAGAGTAAATTACAGAAAAAAAATCTATGATGTTTTGAATTGAAACATATACTTTTAACAAGAATGCAGAGTTTACACTGTAACATTACATCTTTAAAAGATTTGGCGAGTGGATTACGCTAACTTATTTTCTATGAGATGTTTTTTTTTTAGAAATAAAACATCCATTTTCTACTGCTTGTTCGTTTTGGGGTTGCGGGGGGCTGGAACCTATCCCAGCTGCACTGAAGGCGGTGTACACCCTGGACAAGTCGCCACCTCATTGCAGGGCCAACACAGATAAACAACATTCACACTCACGATGCCTAATTAATTTATTCTTATTAACAAGAATAAAGTAAAATGTCTGTAATTATGAAGGTTCATTTGTGTCTTTACTACCAGAGTGTTTTCACTCCTAATTACACAAAAGTAAGGTATTGTGAATTTTTTTTACATTAAATTATGCTGACGATTTAATTGAATAAAAATGTGTGAGCAAAATGGCTTGTAAAACTACAGTGTTTTTTAAAATTCAGTTTCTAAAAATCATATTTATATGTCACATGAATACAAACTTGAGACCTCATTGGCTGGTTCTGAGACACAATCCATTGCTCCTGCCTTAATTTACCAGAAGTGGGTCTTGAGTTTTGAAGCAATGAATATTTCTGCAGTGAATTTTAAAACACACGCAATTTGCTCACTGTTTTTTATTCTGTGAAAATGTCAGCATAATCTTATGTAAAAAAAAAAAAATCAGTTCACAAAATTCAAATGCAACAAATTAAGTCACATAAATTCAGTGTAAAAACAACAAAGCTTTGGTAATAAGGACACAAAGTAGCCTTAATAAAACTTGGTAACTCAAATACAATTTTTGGTGTTGCCATGCAGAATTGATGGGATCTCTGCTCTGGCATCATTTGTGCTCCCCAGCTCTATAAGGAGTATCATTGCCGCTAGCGAGCTATGCCGTTTCCTTGGCAACTTAGGGCGGAAAGCTCCACTGCCCCAAATAGTAAATAATGAACAGAGTAATATGGCATAACTCAATTATGGGATACATCCATTTCAATATGTAATCGCTGTAGTAACAAGCTTTTTTCACCGCAGCGCCACATGCTGGCCACTCTGAGACCAAATTATCTACCATGCGAATGGACCGTTTCACTAAAACTCACCACGGTTACTTTATTTTTTTTCTTTTTCATACGGAGGACCCGGGATGCGAGCTGGATGGTGGAGAGACTTTCCGAGAAGTCTCCGGGAGAGGCCGAGATGTGAGCGATCATGGTGGTGCGGCAGTTCATGTTGCCAAGCGACTCCCTTAGCAACATGGTCAGCTTGCTGTCCCTTGAGAGCACAAAGGTATGACCAATCAGATGATGTCACATGAGGGGTTAAGAAATGCATCAATAAGAAAAATAATTGAAATGTTTTTTCACACTTTATTATTAGAAAACAGATGATCTTTCTCCCAAAGCAGACCAAAAAGAACACGGTACACTAGAATCATTCATGTTTTTGTGTCTACATTAGGTGCATGTGTACACGCGCTGGGCCCTGCACACAGCTTTGTTCCCACATATCTCATGCTGCTGTCCCTCTTACTTAAAAAACACATAGCCTTTGGGCTTATCTCTTGAAACACACACTTCTTCAGTCTTGACCTCCTCTTTTTACTCCGTGTGTTCCTCCTCTCTTTCCCCCCCCCGTTTGCCGCAGCAGGCTTCACCCAAGCCTCCTCGTCCATCTCTAAACTCCCTCTCTCCCTTTCTCTGATGTATTCATTAACACTCATTTAAGAGCAGGGCACACTAAATTAGTGTACATATTTTAGTTCTTGTGTACGTGTCATGTATACAAAAAAATAAGACACGCTGTGGGGTCACATGAATGTATTTGTGGATGAAAATTTGGCAAAACCTCACTGTGTTTTTGTGATGAACACAGTTAATGGTGGTGCTGAGGGCTGTGAATCTTTGGGCACCAAATAATTCGATTCGATTCTTGGGGGTAACGATTAGATTTAGAATCGATTCTCCATTTAAAACGCTTTTCGATTAAAAATATATACTTTTTTTTAAATAATATTGGATGCCAGTTCTATGATTAACTACATTCCTCCATAAAATAGATAAACAGCTCTGATCAATTTCTATATTTTTTAAAAGAAAACTGATTTTGTTTGATAAAATGCTACCCAAACATTTAATAAAGTCGAATACAAATAAGGCAAGAAGAGAAGTATCTAACGTTTTTCTTTTCTAAGGTAAATCTGTAGAGCAGATACGGGCATCTACATCAACAATAGGATTTGCCTGAGTAGTTGGACAGGCCAGATTGGAAAAAAATAGCATACTGTATTTTTTTAAATCAATAAAAAAAATGTTTTTTTAACGATTAAGAATCGTTACAAATAAGAATCGCGATTAATCTGAAAATCTTTTCTTTTTGACACGCCGAGTGTTGCTGTTGTTAAACCCCATAAATCGGATTGACTGATCCCCAGTATAGTAATGGAATAATATTAGATGTTGCAGATATAAATTAGTGCTGTCAAATGGTTAGTTTTTAATCAGATTAGTCAGACTTTTGAAGTTGAATTAATTGTGATTTCCATCCATCCAAAAAAGATATAATTAATATTTTAGTAATTAGTATTTTTTTATTCATTTTCTTTCTGGTAGCACTGACTATTTTTCCGGCTTTAGTATTTTTAACATCAGCTTTATTTCGATTGTCAAATACTGATAGATTTTTGTACTCGATGTTTACATTCGTTACAGTGTTTATATTTGATGGTCTACAGCATTGGTCCCAAACCACCGTGCCGCGGCCCGGTACCGGTCCATGGATCGATTGGTACCGGGCCATACAAAAAGTTTAAAAATAAATAAATAAATAAATTTAAAAAAAGATTTTTATTTGTTTTTATTTTTTTATTAAATCAACATAAAAAACACAAGTTACACTTACAATTAGTGCACCAACCCAAAAAACCTCCCTCCCCCATTTACACTCATTCGCACAAAAGGGTTGTTTCTTTCTGTTATTAATATTTCTGGTTCCTACATTATATATCAATATAGATCAATACAGTCTGCAGGGATACAGTCCGTAAGCACACATGATTGTATTTTTTTATGACCAAAAAAAAAAAAAAAACCATTCCCCCCACCCTCCCACCCCACGGTCCGTGGGACAAATTTTCAAGCGTTGACCGGTCCGCAGTTACAAAAAGGTTGGGGATCACTGGTCTACAGTATGTGAATTTAAAATGTTTTTTTTTTAACTTGAAATTTTCTCACACAGCTCAATTTTCTCTACAAAACATCCACTGTCACTTTTAGATAGTACATTTTCCAGAAACTAAGGACCTGGGGGCCAGACGTGAGTCTTTCACAATTTTTTTTAACTAAACTCACAGGGCACCTGTTGAATAACCCAAATAATGAAAAAAAGGGGACATTAAATGCAACTTTGTGGAACACGAGTACAACTAAAGAACTAAAAAAATACTGACTACATCTGAAGTAAACAAGCTACAGGGGCGGCATGGCGTAGTGGGTAGAGCAACCGTGCCAGAAACCTGAGGGTTGCAGGTTCGCTCCCCGCCTCTTACCATCCAAAAATCGCTGCCGTTGTGTCCTTGGGCGGGACACTTCACCCTTTGCCCCCGGTGCCACTCACACCGGTGAATTGAATGATGAATGACAGGTGTTGGTCGGAGGGGCCGTTGGCGCAAATTGCAGCCACGCTTCCGTCAGTCTACCCCAGGGCAGCTGTGGCTATGAAAGTAGCTTACCACCACCAGGTGTGAATGAATGATGGGTTCTACATGTAAAGCGACTTTGGGTACTTAGAAAAGCGCTACATAAATCCCAGTTATTATTATTACAGCAACATCTCACTAATATTAATCACATTACAAAAAAAATGTTAACTGCCAAAAAGGAGAGGACTTAGAGTGGTGCCTTGAGGAACGCATCAGTTATGTCAATCACAAGTTTGGACCAGTGTTCTCTGTTTGCTAGCAAGGTTGGATTGTCAATGCAATGATTGGACAATGTGTTTACACTGGTCCAATTTCCTCTATACAACAAGAGCACTCCAGTGTTTTTAGGGATTTGCTACAAAAAAAATGTTCTCCCAAGTTTTAAACTGAACTGGAGGACCGGTACAGTATGTTGCCATTCCTGGGCTTGGTTGGTGAGTAAGATTTATGAAAAAACATAGCATAGCATCCTGATCATCATTGATAGTCACGCGACTGAAAAGCCTGTTGCTTCTATTTCCCGTGTGAATGCAAGCGCTGGTGAATTAAATAACGCGGTGTGGTGCACACCTTCTTGTAGTCCCAAGAAGAGGTGAGAAAGGAAGAAAGTTTACATACTGTGACTGCATGTACGTGCATACTGAAGATTTTTCTCTTTTGTCCTTTGCCTTTTGTTTGCCTCTCTCCAACTCTGTTTATCTTTCGAGCTCCTTTTAGATCTCATCACCAAAGCACAGAAATGAATGTGATGAATATGCAACAGCAGGTGTTGTTTATGACATTGAGTTCCTAAAACCTGGAGGGGAAAAACAGCTCTGCTAGTTTCTTTATTCTGCTACAGCGCTCAAATGGTAGTCTACCATTAACCCTTTGTAGGACACTCTTTCAAATATGATGCAGTAGTTATAGTAGGGAAGGGATTCATAGGGCCCCATCTCTGGGGGGGATCTCGCGTGAGAGGAAAGGGACAGTTAATCATTTTGCAATGCAGTCTGCTGAAAATGATGGGAAGCGCCACTCCACATAGCAGCTGACACTGTGGTCAAAGTTGGAATTGCCACAAAACACATTTCGAGATATTTAACACTCTACTGCCATCTGGCAGCTAAAGTGGATAGTGCACCGCCCAATTCGTCACTTTTCATGTGTTAGGTAAATCCTGATGAATGGGGCAATATAAATTGTATTAGAGGCTTGGCTACTACAAGAAATACAAGCTACCTCCACATTCCCAACAGCAAGAAGCTATCATGTACTATGTATGTTGTGTTAAAGCACCTTCCATGCTGCTGGAGCTTACTTGTATGGGATGTGTTTGCTCCCGTTGACCAGGGCCAGGATGACGTTGCCAAGGGCTGACAGGGAAAGGCACAAAGGCGCCGAGCCGGGCGAAGAGTTCTCCCTGCCTTTGCCACTCGTTCCACCTCCCAGTACGCCGACGTCGCAGCTGCCCAGGTCCAGCAGATGGAGGCGACTGCGACCTCCCGACACTGGCCAAGGTGGTAAGGATGAAGAAGAGTTTGTGAGAAAGTGAAACTGTTAGCCAGTTTAAGGGATGGTTGTCACTAGAAATCACTGGTTTTTAGTACGAAAACAAAAAAGCCTATTTCACTTCAACTACAAGAATTGTGAATGAAGCCTAAAGGATGATAATGCCGGTAATACATCACAGCATTGAAAACATTTTTCATGATGATAGACCCATATGTAATTAACATTTTGACAAAATACAGTCGTCTGTAGGAACCATGATTTATAAATAAAATATTTTTATAGAGCAATAAAAACTGTTTACAACTTTCTAAATGAAATGTTCAACATTATGAAAGCCCTCTAAACACTAAATAACACCCTTAAATCACCGTTAGAGTCTTTTAATCCAATATAGTTCAGTAATGCTAAAAACATTATGACAGACCGCCTTAAAAAACGGAATGGAATTTTGATTTTTTTTACTGAATGAGACACCCAGAGGGGCAGCACGGTGGAAGAGGGGTTAGTGCGTCTGCCTCACAATACGAAGGTCCTGAGTAGTCTTGGGTTCAATCCCGGACTCGGGATCTTTCTGTGTGGAGTTTGCATGTTCTCCCCGTGACTGCGTGGGTTCCCTCCGGGTACTCCGGCTTCCTCCCACCTCCAAAGACATGCACCTGGGGATAGGTTGATTGGCAACACTAAATTGGCCCTAGTGTGTGAATGTGAGTGTGAATGTTGTCTGTCTGTCTGTGTTGGCCCTGCGATGAGGTGGTGACTTGTCCAGGGTGTACCCCGCCTTCCGCCCGATTGTAGCTGAGATAGGCTCCAGCGCCCCCCGCGACCCCAAAGGGAATAAGCGGTAGAAAATGGATGGATGGATGGAGACACCCAGAATGTACATGAAAATAAAGAATGTGGGCTTTACAATATTACCTATGAACGATAAAACCCTGAATATTGACAACATATGAACGTCAGACCCCCTCTCGATCGACATATTTTACAGGCAAGTGAAACTCAACAAAAATGCAACAAACACAGCAAAATATGAACGCGAAGGGTTAAAAAAACCCCACCTACATTCTGATACATCTGATATATCACTAAGTTTTAGAACTTTGCTGTAAAAATCTCCTTCCGTGTCTGTCCCTGACACCCGCATTTCAGGCTGGCTGCTCTGGAAACACTCTGTGGAAACTAGGGATGATGTTCGTTAAGAAATTATCGAGTTCGAGCCCATTATCGAATCCTCTTATCGAACCGATTCCTTATCGAATCCAGATAGGTTGTTGTGTGTGCATTGAGTTCCAAAAGCCATAGATGTTAAATGACTGGGCCGGCACGCTATTTATATCGAGGAAAAGCGTACGTGACTGAGGACAGCATGCGGCCATTACAGGGTGAAGGTGTCAGGTGAGAGGGGACGCTAAAGGCACGCCCCCAGAGACCATATAGTGCTGCTATGTGCGTTGTAAATAAAAAAAATTGCCGACAAACACATCACCAACATGGACGAGGTGCCGCTCACTTTCGACATCCCGGTGAAGCACACTGGAGAAGAAGGGGACCAGCACGGTAGCGAATCCATACGCACAACGAGGCAAGAGAGTCGGCTTTTACTGTTGTGCTAGCTTGCTATGCTAATGTACAACGAGACTGACTTTGAAAATGAGGAGAGGGAATCTGGCGTGTTTGATGGAGAACTTGCCCAGCTGTTCATTTCGGACACAGAAGATGAGGACTTTGATGGATTTGTGGATGAGGATTGATCAAAAAATAATGTGAGTACATTGATAAACATATCAATAAATTACAACCCGACTCAGCTTTGCTCCTGCTGCCTTTTTAAGACAGCGTCCATGCATGCTAGCGTATGTTTTAAGATAGCGTATGTTTAACCACGCCTGCGCCCAAAAGTATGCTGCACCTTATTTATGCATTCAAATGCAGAAATAGCACCCGTATGTTTACGGGTGCTATACGGTGCGCCCTATGGTCGCGAAAATACGGTATAGTGCAGGGGTAGGGAACCAATGGCTCTCGAGCCAGATGTGGTTCTTGTGATGACTGCATCTGGCTCTCAGATAAATCTTACCTGACATTGCTTAACATGATAAGTACTGAATAATTCCGCTAGTAATCAGTGTTAAAAATAACATTCAAAATATAAAACATTCTCATGCATTTTAATCCATCCATCCATTTTCTACCGCACCTGTTCAAGAAGTCGCATTAATGGTAAGAAGTATTTTATTTATTATTGGTTTGCTTCAGAATAACAATGTTATTAAAAAGAATGAGAAACTTATTATACTCTAAAAATGTTGGTCTTACTTAAAAATGCACGCATTTGTTGTATTCAGTGTTAAACAATATTATACGGCTCTCACGGAAATACATTTTGAAATATTTGGCTTTCATGGCTCTCTCAGCCAAAAAGGTTCCCGACCCCTGGTATAGTGGCTTCGATAACGGGAACCGGTTCTCAAAAAGGGGTTTTTCGAATCCATGGAATCGGTTCTTTTCTTATAGAACAATCGGGAGAACCGGTTTTGAACATCATCATCCCTAGTGGAAACGCTCCCCCCCCCACCCCCCACCCCCCACACACACACACACACACACACTGCTTGGTGCCTCATCTGAGCTGCTCTGACTTAGATGACAATAGTAACTTGTATATCATGCAAAAGCGCAGATTCCAACCATTGAAATACTTTGTATAGTTCAAGATTTACGGTCATTTGAAAGCACATCATAATGGCAGCTACAGTTTCCATCTTAAAGATCTAAACAAATTATTTGGGAATGTCCAGCGGGCCGGATTGAAAAGCTTAAGGTCTGCTGTTGACTGTATTTGTCCTACTTTATTAACCTGTAGTGGAGGTCTGGATTTGTTCACTTAGTGTAGTGGATGTTGTGGTCGAACAAGAAGGTGTATTTATATATTTTATAACATGAGAAGCACTCACTTCCTCCCTTGCCCGTCTTCTCCATGCGGTACTGGTAAATGTGTAATGTGAACAGCATGTGTGAGTTCCTGTGGTCTTCTTCGGTGGTGTCGTTGGGACGTCGGCTGCTGTGGCGAGCCGCGATGGCTGCATCCAGGAACCAGGCTGCTTTCTCCGGCGTGGGAGCACGCAGTTCCGACTGGTTTTGGAGCTGCAGGAAATGGATATGATGAGTCAGGGAGAGAGAATCAGAAAAGGAAGAAGGTAGTGGTCGTGTAGCTTTGCACGCCACCCAGCATGCATGCTGGGGGAATGATTGGCATTTTCAATTAACACATATCCAGCGTGCCCGCTGGTGTGGGAGGATGAGGTGTGTGTTTTAGTACGGGGTATCATTACTGATGAGATTATGTCAGATTAGTGAGGGATTACAAATATGTGCTTGTATCATAGCCCATAATCCTTTAACCACGCTAACTGCAGACACATTTGGATTTCACTGATAAGGGAAATCACGATGAAGGCACGCGCACCAATGATTTAGTACATTGTTTTGTTGAAGCTATCATATCAGTGTGTGTGTTGTGTTTGTACCTGCATGCCACAGATGGGGTCCTCACACAGATAGACCCCAGGTGACTGCCCGTCCTGCAAGCTGCCTGTGGCCACGTCTGACAGTAAGTCCTTCAGGTTCTCCTCCTTTCCCCAAACCTTCACAATAACAGTGTGAAGACACATTTAGAAATAACATGGCTTTCTTCTTGCAGTGGCTTTTTTATTTGGTATTGATCGGCTTTAAGAACATTTTTTACAACACAAAATAGGTGAGATCAATTTTGGGGCTGTAAAACACCATTAATACAATTTTAACTTGGAATGGGTGAAACCTTTTCAATTAAATATATTTGTTTTGTTTTCTTAAACATGCAAACGCTTGAGAGTAGGTTTATTGAAACAAAAATGTTTCCATCTGAACGTAACAAAGAGTTTTCCACAAAAGTCCACATTTATTTCACGGCTGCCGTTTGCATTTGAAAATCAAAGAAATGGGGGTGCTGGTGGAACAACCTGACTGGTGTAGTGCAACTTTGTTGATTTACTGGTGTGCTTTTATTTTGAAGGCCTGACCTCATGAGCTACAGCAGGAGTGTCAAACTCAATTTAAATCGGGGGTCACATGGAGAAAAATCTGCATGATAACTTAAGAATAAAGACAACTTCAGATTGTTTTCTTTGTTTAAAAATAGAGCAAGCACATTCTGAAAATGTACAAATCATAATGTTGTTGTTTTTTTTTGTTTTTTTTACACATACATGTTACGGTTAATAGTATTCTAGCTTTATTTGTCGTTATTTATATTTTCTGAATAAATGATGTGATAATGTTCATCAGTCAACTCTTTGTGTTAATTTTCAGTCTATTAAGATACATTTTTTTTTATCAAAATCAAATTACAGGATGTTATTTCTGTCGTTTGCTCATTTTCCTCGACTGGTGCACTAACATCGTGAGTTTTTTGTTTTTTTTACATACGTAGCATCATCTACAAAGATACAAAGAATTGCTGTTGCGACATCTAGTGGACACGTTTAGAACAGCAGTTTCTTTCATTCAAAAATTTCGGCTAATTTTTATACTTAGCAAACTCATTCCGCGGGCCGGGTAAAACCTGTTTGTGGGCTTGATCCGGCCCGCGGGCCTTACGTTTGACACCCCTGAGCTACAGGATGTTACTCCAATAATAATAATACATCAAATTGATACAGCGCTTTTATAAGCACTCAAATACGCTTTACATGAACTAAACAGATGAAAACAATCAACAGGAGACTTTAATTAAGATATGTAAAAATTAAAAAGTGTTTTCCAAGTGTTGCAGGGAGAACCACAAGCTGTACTGCTCCAGAAGTACCTGAGAACCATTGAGATATGTCATGAAAGAAGTAGAAATGTATTGATCAGTTGTATATATAGGGCACCCAACTCAAGTATTGAAGGATTTGAAGACTGGATTAAGGGAACTTTCAATGGAATCAGTCAAAAAGTCATTTTTTTATGTGGAGACTTCAACATTGATCTCTTGACCCCAACAAGCAAAAGTCCATTAATGATTTCACAGATACAATGTATAGTATGAGTTTGTATCCCCAAATCACAAGGCCAACCAGAATTGCAAGTCACAGTGCTACACTTATTGACAATATCTTCACTAATGTCTTTGAAAATAATACAACAAGTGGACTGTTAACAACCGACATCAGCGACCATCTGCCAGTCTTTACTATTTATGATGGGAACTACAGGAAGAAGAATATTGACAAAAAGACATTTCAAAGACTATGCACAGAGGAAGGAATGATTTCCTTCAGGAAGGATCTGAGGAAACAAATTTGGGACAACGTATATAATGAAGATGATGTAGATGATGCATATGGGAATTTTGTTAACACCTTTCTTACACTCTATGATAAACATTGCCCATGGAAAGAACGTAGTAAGAAGCAAAAGAAAAACAACCAACCATGGATGACAAAAGGACTGAAAAATGCTTGTCACAAAAAAAACACATTGTATCGAATATTTATAACACAGAGATCTATAGAGGCAGAAAATAAGTATAAGAAATATAAAAACAAACTAATTGGTATACTACGAACATGTAAGAAGGAATACTACAGTCAATTATTAAACAAGAACAAAAACAACATGAGAGCAACATGGGGCATCCTAAATAGCATCATTAAAAATGGTGCTAAGAAAGATTACCCCCAGTACTTTCTAGATGGAAATACAAAAAATGACAATATGAACCAAATAGCTGAACGTTTCAATGATTATTTTGTTAATATCGGAAAAAATCTGGATCAAAGAATTCCAAATGCAGATGATGGGTCAGTTGAGGCCTTGAGTGAGCTCATAGACAGAAATCCCAATTCCATGTTTCTTAAAAGTGTAACAAAAGAAGAAATAATCAAAATTGTAAAAAATTGTAAATCCAAGACCTCAACCGACTGTCATGGAATAGATATGGTAACGATAAAAAAGGTTATACAAGACATTTCAGAACCTCTGACATATATCACCAATGTATCATTTTTAACCGGTAAATTCCCTGATATAATGAAAATTGCAAAAGTCGTACCAATTTATAAGAATGGAGACGTACACCAGTTTACTAACTACAGACCAGTTTCATTACTTCCACAATTCTCCAAAATCTTGGAAAAATTATTCAATAGTCGATTAGATTTATTTATTAACAAAAGTGGGACGCTTGTGGAGAACCAATATGGATTCCGAGCAAATATCTCAACATCAATAGCACTAACCAAAATAACAGAGGAAATTACCAATGCAATAGATGGTAAAGAATGTGCGGCCGCAGTATTCATGGACTTAACAAAAGCATTTGACACAATTAATCATGATATTTTAATACGAAAATTAGAACGATATGGCATCAGAGGTTTGGTATTGAATTGGGTAAGAAGTTATTTAACCAACAGGAAGCAATATGTAAAGATGGGTGAAAATATGTCAACACGGCTAGATATATCCTGTGGTGTACCCCAGGGGTCAATACTGGGACCAAGATTGTTCAATCTTTATATAAACGACATTTGTAAGGTTACGAAGGACTTAAAGTTGGTTTTATTTGCAGACGACACAACTGCTTTCTGTTCAGGAGAGAGCACACAGAAGATAATACAAATAATAACAGAAGAAATGAACAAATTAAAAAGATGGTTTGACAAAAACAGACTATCTTTGAATCTCAGTAAAACTAAAATAATGCTATTTGGTAATAGTAGAAAAGAGCATCATACACAAATACAAATAGACGAAGTAGACATAGAAAGGGTAAAAGAAACTAGATTTTTGGGAGTATTAATAGATGATCAAATGAACTGGAAATCGCATATACAAAACATACAACATAAGGTGGCAAAAAACATTTCAATAATGAATAAAGCAAAATATGTCCTGGGCCAAAAATCACTACATATTCTCTACTGCTCGCTAGTGTTACCATATCTGAGTTATTGTGCAGAAATATGGGGAAATAACTACAAATGTGCGCTACATTCGCTAACCGTGTTCAAAAAAGATCAGTTAGAATAATACATAATGTTGGATATAGAGAACACACAAACCCTTTATTTATTAAGACAGAAATATTAAAGTTTGGTGATTTGGTAAAATTGCAAACAGCTAAAATGATGTACAAAGCAAACTATAACCTGCTACTAAAGAATGTACAACAATTCTTCTCAACTAAAGAGGAGAAATATAACCTTAGAGGAAAAAATAATTTAAAACATTTATATGCACGAACAACACTTAAAACTTTTAGCATATCAGTATGTGGAATTAAATTATGGAATGGATTAAGTAAAGAAGTTAAAAATTGTACTGATATGATCCAGTTTAAGAGGTTGTTCAAAATAATAGTGCTTACAGAGTACAAAAAAGAAGAATTATGAGAAATACTTTCAACCTTATTGAAAATAAGATATTCTTCATCTCAGTATGTTAATAATGACTGAATTAATTAATTAATTACATATTACAAAACGGTTGTATACTAATTCATAGATGTTATTTTATTATATAAAAAGGTCAGTAAATGATTCTATATATTTGTAAACGCTTGAAGTGGGAAAGGGGTAGGATTAAATAAGCTTTGCTTCTTCCTACTCCTTTTCGGGCATGATGTAAAATGAAATGATATGAAATTGTGTGATGTATTATGATGTAAGTGTGTTCATGTTCAAAATAAACTAAAGAAAGAAAGAAAAGAATATATTTTTCATGAAAGTTAAAATATGGTAAAAACACGTTAATGGCTGGATGACGGGAAAGAATGGCAATATATGGGAGTTAAAAGGTATGCATACACATCAATGAAGCCTGTCAAAAATATGATTATGAAAGCACACTTTAAGTCAGAACTCAAGTTTGGCAGGCAGAACTAAAATTTTAGCGTTGCAGTAACCAGAAGTTATTTTAGGGCTGTACTACAACAAAATCTGCAATGTCATGGTGACAAGTGTCTGTTTCAGTAAATAACACTGCAAAAACAGACAGCGCCATTGCGACAATTACACTTGGGTTGAGTAACTGCAAAAAATTTTAAAACCAAAAATGTGGCATGCGCGACATGCAGTGGGACAAACGATGGATCTTTTAAAATGTGTCTCTTTCGATTCAAGAGTCAAATCTTACTGTTTATGAAGTTTATTTTTGATTGTTACTGAGGGAAAAAAATTGCTGTGATGTTCGCCTTTAAGATATATATTTAACAGTTTACATTTTCAAGAGATACATTTGGATACTTTTAGAGAGGGTGGAGCGTGGTTTTATTGGCAATCTACACTAACCGTTTGCCGTAATACACAAAACACGGGTTATAAATGTAACTGTAAAGCAAAATTTACACCCACGCATACCCTTTACATATTATCTAGACCAGAGGTCTTCAACATGGGGTCTGTGACCTCCAACGGCTCCAAGAAGTTACTACTGGGGGGGCAGTCAAATATTTAGTTAATTGAACTTTTTTCCCACAAATGAAAATGTTTTTTTTAATACAGATTTACATTGATCCAACATTTGTTGTTTAGGAACGGCATGGACACCCTACTCACTGTACCTTGCAGTTTAAAAAGAAAACATGTAACAACTATATTATTGTATTCATGTTCCCTTTTAAGTTATCTAGCGATTCGTACTCCAGTTGCTAGCTAGCATTTTGCAGACAAGTTGCCAACAAGCAATTAGTGAACTAGTTGCCAGCTAACAATTTGCGGACTCGTTGCCAGCTAGTGATTAATGGTTTATTTGCAGCAATTAGCGCGCTAGTTGCCAGCTAGCAATTAGTAGTCCAGTGGCCATCTAATGTTTAGCTCGTGATTTGCGAACTACGTAGTTGCCAGCTAGCGATTTGCAGACTAGTTGCCAGCTAGTGATGAGCCATCTATTTGCTAGCTAACGATTAGCGCACTAGTTTTCAGCTAGCAATTAGCGTGCCAGTTGCCATCCTGTGATCTGCGCTGTAGTTGGCAGCTAACAATTTGCAAACTAGTTGCCTGCAAGCAAATAGTGGGCCAGTTGCCAGCTAGCGATTAGCTCAGTAGTTGCTAGCTAATGATTTGCGGACTATTTGCTTGCTAGCGATTAATGTGCTAGTTGCCAGCTAGTGATTAGCACTCTCGCTGTCAGCTAGGGCTTTGCAGACTCATTGCCAGCTAGTATTTAGCCGTCACATTGCTCGCTAGCAATTAGCGTGCCAGTTACTAGCTAGCGAGTAGTACACCAGTTGCCAGCTAGCTATTAGTGGCAGTACAACTATTATTTGAATATCTTAGTATTGCACAATATCAAGCTACCTTTATGACCAGTTTAATGTATAACACAATTTTGATAAGATATACTGTATAAGTAGGGGGTCCTGCTCCATCACTTTGGGGATCATTGGCCTGGACCGCGTTGCAGACCCCTGATCTTGACCACAAAGAAGTTTGTTAAATGTACATTTATCCCCTTTAAGGACTTTTTGCAGGTTTATGCAAATTGCGACCAACATTAAGGAAACTTGGGGGTCACATTTTTTGATATCTTAAAGTTTCCTTTTTTGATATCATGTACTGTAGGTCGAGATATGCTAACATCGTACTTCTTTCTCATAACATAACCCCTTTTTTTCTCTACCGTTTTACTTATTTACTTTTATTTTCAGAATGGGCCTTATTTACTTTTATTTTCAGAATGGGCCCCAATAATACTTTGTAATGTCCTAATTTGGACAGTGTGTAGTTGTAGTTTTTGAACATGCCACACGCCAATAAAACTCAAAGCTGCGGGCCACAAATGGCCCCTGGGCCTGAGCTTGGATACCAGTGATGAAATTGTCCCCAAAATCATGTGTTAATCAAGCAGTAGTGCCAAGTTGATCTTTTACTTCCAATTGTACCAGACTTAAATGTTTTTAAGTAAAAACTTTTTTTTCTACAGCTTAGCCGCACTTACCTCAACTGCAGACACACGGACAGAGAAGCGCGCCCCTGTTTTCTCCCTCCTCTCATTGATGAGCTTAAAGAGCCAGGAGATAGCACAAGGGATTATACCCAGCGTCTGGAGGGAGTCATGGTGGCCGATCATGGTGTAGGATTTACCTGGCAGACAGACAAGGAACGTCTTCAAAAGCAACAGAAAAAAAACCTTCCAGTGGAAATACAATGTGTATGAAGTGTACCGATTCTCCCTGGGGCCACCAAGTGATCACACACACACACACACACACACATACACACATACACACACACATACACATACACACACACACACACACACACCTGCTGTGGCTGTCAAGAGGGTAGGGAGAGATCAGACTACACAAAGACATGTGCAGCCTGTGATATGAAATGTGTGTGATTTGTTCTTAGTCACAATGGAGGAGTGCTTGTCAGTGTTTTCCCTCCCACCCTTCATTTCTTGTAGCGTCTAGACTTACTGTCACTGCAAAAATGTATTTCATGATTTGTCAGTGGGAAAGCAAGTATGAGATTTTATGTTGGATAATAGAACACTTATTACGAGACAATTCAATGATTCAGTCCAGTCTGGACGTCAGTCATCCCTGAAGGTCCTCCAGATTTAATCATTCCTCTGTGTTCTTTGAAAACGTATTTAATCATTGTAAAAGTGTAAAAATGATAGCCTACTATGAGGCAGTGTGCATGTGTCCACAGCCCACAGCTACATTAATGCTCAGTGCATCACCTTCCTTGTTTTAATTAGCAACAAAAAGGTAATAAGCCCCTTATAATGTGGCCTCATTACCATCCATGGCCGAAGGGGGACTATATCACCGAGAATGATCTCATATGTGGATTGTAGCGAGGCTGGCACAGTGCAATGAGAGTCGTTACATTGATTGAAAGAGCAAAGTCTACTGCAGTTTGATGGAAAACGTCTGGGGTGACCCTATTTATCAAGTACAATTGAGCAGTGACAAGCACAAGATGACCCCAGGTTGTCCCAACATGCATGTTTATAGCTGGGCTTAGCTTTGTGCACACGCGTCTTTTAGTGCAGACCCTTTTTGAAAGACATCCTCTCGTAAAACAGCTTAGGAAGACAGGAACGGATTAGAGAGACCGAAACATTGAAGGCAGAGAAAGACACATTAAATCCTCTTCTTTCGCTTTGTCTGATACATGAAGGACAGGCGAGACACACACGGCTTCTGTAATGCATGTTTGCGTGTGTGTGTGTGTGTGTGTGTGTGTGTGTGTGTGTGTGTGCGTGCGTGCGTGCGTGCGTGCGTGCGTGCGTGCGTGCGTGCGTGCGTGCGTGCGTGCGTGCGTGCGTGCGTGCGTGCGTGCGTGCGTGCGTGCGTGCGTGCGTGCGTGCGTGCGTGCGTGCGTGCGTGCGTGCGTGCGTGCGTGCGTGCGTGCGTGCGTGCGTGCGTGCGTGCGTGCGTGCGTGCGTGCGTGCGTGCGTGCGTGCGTGCGTGCGTGCGTGCGTGCGTGCGTGCGTGCGTGCGTGCGTGCGTGCGTGCGTGCGTGCGTGCGTGCGTGCGTGCGTGCGTGCGTGCGTGCGTGCGTGCGTGCGTGCGTGCGTGCGTGCGTGCGTGCGTGCGTGCGTGCGTGCGTGCGTGCGTGCGTGCGTGCGTGCGTGCGTGCGTGCGTGCGTGCGTGCGTGCGTGCGTGCGTGCGTGCGTGCGTGCGTGCGTGCGTGCGTGCGTGCGTGCGTGCGTGCGTGCGTGCGTGCGTGCGTGCGTGCGTGCGTGCGTGCGTGCGTGCGTGCGTGCGTGCGTGCGTGCGTGCGTGCGTGCGTGCGTGCGTGCGTGCGTGCGTGCGTGCGTGCGTGCGTGCGTGCGTGCGTGCGTGCGTGCGTGCGTGCGTGCGTGCGTGTGTCATACCCAGCTTGGAGTGTCCAAAGCAGAAGACGCATCCATCTGCTCCATTCACAACCGATTGTATCACCTCGGCAACCGTTCCTGCGCATACTTCCGCCTAGCAACAGGTAAAGTAAGGTAAGGTCAGGTATTGTCAAACACATTAAAACGTGCTGCTAAAACTCACAAAACTCATGTGGAAAATATATCCACCTTTTGACATTGCATATAGGCCAATCAATGATATACTTCCGTTAAATTGTAACACCGTGGTCATAAGCTACTGTTTTTACAATGTTTTCCTTGACTTTTTCCTGTCAAAACTTTGAAATTGTTGACTTTCTCTTACCTGAGATGCGTCAGGAGGGAAAGCGGCGTCAAAGGTAAACATCTTTGGCGGCACCTGACTGCTCCCTGCTTTTTTCTGGGAGGCGGCGCTAGGTAGCTGATTGGCGGACGGGTCCATGATGGTGATTTGTTTCTTCCTGGGGTCCACTTTGAGGAAAGAACTGGACGCCGGCGCGTCCGATTGAGTAACTGGACAAACACGCACCATCACTTTCACCTGAGGAAGATGAAGAGAAGACTTTTAGATGCAAATGGTAATGTTATGATCCGTTTCTCGGATCATAGTTTATTTACGTTTTTGATTCACTTGTTGTTTAAGTTCTGTTTCAGCACCCCTGTTTTGTGTCTCCTTGGTTGCTATGGTAAAATGGTAAATGGGTTATACTTGTATAGCGCTTTTCTACCTTCAAGGTGCTCAAAGCGCTTTGACACTATTTCCCCATTCGCCCATTCACACACACATTCACACACTGATGGCAGGAGCTGCCATGCAAGGTGCTAACCACGACCCATCAGGAGCAAGGGTGAAGTGTCTTGCTCAAGGACACAACGGACGTGACTAGGTTGGTAGAAGCTGGGGATCGAACCAGGAACCCTCAGGTTACCGACCCCTATGGTTATTCATTGTGTTCACCTGCCTCTGCTTAGTGTTTGGGACATTTACCTGTTCCTGGGCACCAGTGTTGGGTTAGTTACTGAAAACCATTAACTAGTTACAGTTACTAGTTACTTTATTTCAAAAGTAACTCAGTTACTAACTCAGTTACTTACACCAAAAAGTAATGTGTTACTGTGAAAAGTAACTATTTAGTTACTCCTTTTTTTTCTCTTTTTTTTTAAGGGTCCCATTAATGCCCTTTTAGCCTTCATTTCAGTACTGTTATTGCACTAGATAATAATACAATATGTAGATCAACTTGACATGCATTTGCATCACTGAACTCAGAAAGCAATGTGGTCTACATACAACACACAAACACAAAGATATGTTTCAAAGGGCCAATTTATTTCAGGCCAGAACAAATGGACAAAACTATTTTAAATAGCTGCAACATGATGGCACTTTAACTTTAACTTTAAGTAAATAGGATCTTTGATCCAAGACGCAACTTACATTTAACTAAAATTTAGTTTGTGCTCGACAAAAGAAAAGTATTGAGAATGTCTCCATGTTAAGAAACTCGACTTCTGGCTTCGCCATGATGTCTTGTTAGTTGTTATGAGAGTAGCCTGTGTGTGTGTGTGTGTGTGTGTGTGTGTGTGTGTGTGTGTGTGTGTGTGTGTGTGTGTGTGTGTGTGTGTGTGTGTGTGTGTGTGTGTGTGTGTGTGTGTGTGTGTGTGTGTGTGTGTGTGTGTGTGTGTGTGGCCCTTTAAGATATGACAGCATGTGAGGTGAGTGACGTCAGTGAGTGAGTGGGCGAGAGAGGTGAGGGAACGGCGACAGTGAGTCCTGCAGGTGCTCTAACTTGGTGGATGGCTGCGTCCAATAAAGTCACAAAGTTGCAACAAACCGCCAGCCTCGTCATTCCGGGTAAAGTGAAGGTTGTTAGCCCCGGAGTACATAGGCCCTGGAGGAACGTCTCCCCTGCTCCCCTCAACTACGGTCTGGAAGCCCCCCGCCCCCACCCACAGAAACCACGCCTCTTCTTTTCCTTGTGACACAGAAGGACGACACCGCAGCGCTTCAATAAAACACACTCAGATCTTCTGTTTCTAGCCGATACTACATAAAAAATAACGTAAAATAACGCAGTAACGCATCATGTAGTAACGTTAACTGAGTTACTGAATATAAAAAATAACGTGTTAGATTACTAGTTACCGCCGAAACTAATGGCTTTACAGTAACGCGTTACTTTGTAACGCGTTAGTCCCAACACTGCTGGCCACTTATCAGAGAGTTATTTATTCCATCCTGTCGCCTCACTCGGTCTGGTGCTTTCATTTGCTTACACGCAACAAGTTACGTCGTCAACCCCTTTGTATCTCTGAGCTAAGCTCTGCCTTGTGCTTTTCTTGTTAGCTATCCCGTTAGCTCGCCGTGCTATAGGCACGCTTGCTTTGTTTTTTTGTTCCTGCCTGATTTATAAGAATAAATCACTGTCTTACCTGCACGATTGCCTCCAGAGTTCCTGCTGCATTTCGGGAGAACAATCCACGCATCACCATGCGACCCCGACTTAACAGGTAAGGCAGGTGTTCTTAACCTTTTTGACCTCGGAGCCCAACTTTTCCACTACCAGTAGCATCTCTACAGCGAATCCAATGTACATTAGCATCGAGCTAGCACAATCATTATAATGCATTTCTTTTATGTTGGAAAGCCACACAAAGTTATTTTGTATATCATGTAAATTATGTTAACATACAGAAATGAGTATGTCCAGTTGTATAGTGTTTGAAGTAAAAAAATTTAAAAAGAACCTCAACTGGAGTTTTTATCGACATCCAGTTTATCTGACTCCTATATTAGCATAAAGTTGCGTTAGCGGGAGCAGAACACTTGCATGGGGGCCGAGGTACAAACTATTCTTCCACCGCATTTAGCACTTCATTATGTCTTCCAAGTGTAAGTAAAGTAGGCTTTTCTGGTGGCAGTGCCATAAAGTCAATGATAATGACTTTAGTGTTCATGGCCAGTATGTTGTGGTTCATGCGGTTTAAGCCTTGTGCTCATTTGCTTAATCTTTAAAATTCACAATAAAGCTGATGGTGGGGATGATGAAGCAGCAAGTACATTTCTTGATGTGTTAGCTGAGTTTAAAAAGGGGATCAATACAAAGAAGTTGTCTCTTTTTTATTATTACTGTTTCATTTAATTATTGAACAACTGTACCTTATTTTTTCAAGTTTAATTGGTTATGTGACTGAACTCGTAACGCAAAACACTTGTATTTCAAATCCATGTTGCCCAGTTAAAGGAATTGAAATCAATTTATAAGATAAGAATATTTATTGTCCTTGCACAAGCGTACACAGTACACCAGTTCAATGAAATGTTGGGCATGGATTCTCTCTTCAGTGCAGAACAGGTAAATAAGAAAATTTAGTAAAAAATAAGAATAAATAAATAAACTGGAATCTTATACATTCATTATAAGAACTTGACATTGCAGCATGTTATTGCACACATTAAAACAAGTTCTATTAACAACTTGGCTGATTGAACTTGTGCATGAAATGACACAGTTTCTCAGTCACATGCTTGTATATAACAGGACTATGGCCTGATTATAACAACTGTCCCTCAGTCTATTTGTCCATGTTTTCAGCACATTGAATTTAATTGGTGCTTTCCCCCCAAAACAGCACAATTTTAACATGACACATGCCTTTTAATCGGAAAAGCATACATTTACTTAAGAAATAGCATAATATATAATAGTGTAAAAAAACAAAACAATAAAATGTATTACAACTACAGAGGGTTTTTAAGTAATGTAATAATGTACAGTATTTAACTTCTTACGGCATTTCCTTCCAGCTGCTTCGCTGTCAAACACATCAGCAGCAGCTTTTCCATATTTTCATGGATACATGTCCTATGTTTAGACATTAATTTAACATCCTTGGCTGGTATTAGACTCATTCTGCTTCAGTACGGTGCCGACTAGCAGGAATTTGTTCGGATTGCTTCGCTAAGTTGGCGACACGTTCTGTCATGTTGTTGATGATTTCATGTTTGGAAAACAAAGTTGTCTAGCTGTACACTAATGATGGCGAGAAAAAACTACGTCTTTTGGTGGGATCTTGTGGGGTCCATTGTGACATTTGCTCGGCCAATTAATGGCGGGATGCTTGTAACTCAAATTTGTGCTTGCAATTTAAAGCATAACAATAATCTGAGAGAGAGAGAGCTCTTATCTCAAATCACTCTTAAATTGAGGTACCTCTGTATTTAGTGTTTTTATAACTGTCCTTTGTGTGTTCGACGTAATTTTTTATTTAGGTACGAGTTTCAATTTGAATGGATAAACGAAACTCGATCGTAGCCTGGGGACAACTTGTACTTTACCAATCTAACCTATAACTGTAGTTATGTCCTGTCCTTTCACATTTACCTTCTACGTCAACCTCGCATCACAACCTGGTTTAGCTTCTTTGCCGTTCTTTCCACCCTTGTCAAACCCTGTGAAAGCATCACAGTAATGCTGTATGGATTTTCTTCTCTGGTTTTATCCAGAAATTATAAATATTTATGAGCATCATTTGTTATTACAGTGCCTATGATTGATTGTACAATTTTAAAATGTGCATTTGTATTTATTTGTCTAACGGAACATTAATATCAATGTGTTCTTTTACTACAAGTGGGCTGTGAACACAACTGAAGCCAAAGAGGAGGATGGAACAGGCAGAACATCTACGTCACGCAGTGAGTTGTCAACATTTTATTAATTGATTCATCAAAATAATACATTACTGTATACAGTGTATGTAAATAGAATGTAGTAATTGTTTATTATTGTTAATTATGATTTATTTGACATGTATTCCAAATATTGCTTATTCAGCTTGATCTGAGTCTATATTTTGAATAATAGCTGTAATCATTGAGTTTGGGTGTACCTGATGTTTACTGTAGTGTCAGCTAAAGCAGAGTCTCTTAACCTTAATGATTCAAATATTAACTCTGATGTAGTAATTTTACTCTTGATTTCAATCGTATTCAATAACTATATCTAACCTGTCTACAGTTTACAACCTTGTCAAATGATATGAAACCATGTTAATCACAAAGATTATTCTTTGTTTAATATACAGTAAACCTTAGGATTAGGTCAGGCTGATTAGAAGTATATCTACTAACCAGGTATAGAGTATAAGAAGGGATTCCTAAATAATTGATAAAAATTAAATTTACATATGTTGTGCTAAATAAAACAAATTATTAATGAATGTGTTTCTTAACTGTGAATAAAATTAAAGTTCAAATGACAATACAGCTTCACCACTTTCTGTGTAATATTTGCGCTTAAGAAACTTCTCTATGACTTTAGTTTCAGACTTCTTCTGCTTGTTTGGGATTGTCATTACTGCCATAAGTGGTCGAAAGGTGTACTACAACTGAGTACTGCTGCGCCCCATACGGACCACAGCAGAGAAACAGATATTTTTTGGCGGGCCCCTAGGGGGCGCTCACAATAACTAACACTGTATTAAAGGATTATTGTTTCTAATATTCTATTATTTTTAGTCATTTGGAACGACGAAAAACAATAGACAATGCTCCACATTGCATAGTTGATACATTGTTTTTCTTCAGTACCTGTAGATTAAATCAACAACAGCATCTCTGCTGGTTGCGGTCAAGTTGTGCACTCCATTTTACCTCCATTGCTACGAGATACAATTATTAACAATTTCATGCAATCGACAGAATTCGGAATGATCAATCGATTATTACGTCCATGTGTGCTCTCGAGGAATTTATTTTCCCTAACAAATGACCTAGGAACCAAAACAAGGGAGGAGCATAAAAAGGTCACACTCCGCTGAACAAACTCATCTTAGACGACAAGTAAGTTATGAAGTATAAAAGCCTCTTGGGTGCCCGCTAAGTAATATAATGTTATAATATGTACGAAGAGAGGGTGATATTAAATCCAAAGAGCTCTTAACACACACACACACACACAGATATGTTGCTGTTTATGTGCACATTATCTGTGGCTCACTCACTCACATCTAATAACATATTAACAGGCTTGCCTTTGGTTGCATCATTAAATGACCGTGGGCCATTTAAGAGAGTTGCTTCAATAAACTGTGTCTGTCTATGTATGTATGTATGTGTGTGTGTGTGTGTGTGTGTGTGTGTGTGTGTGTGTGTGTGTGTGTGTGTGTGTGTGTGCATGAGAGATTGCTTTTTCCCACATGAAGATAATGATCAATTTTAAACATGAAGCCTGCCAACTATAAATATGCAACCTTGGTGACTTCAGGTGAACTGAGATGCAGCTTAGTGCCAGGTCAACACTTTGCATGTCACACACACACACACACACACACACTCATACACACTACAGCGCACGCTGTCTTGGATTCCACACCTTGCCCTCTGGTGACCCCAATAAAGGAACCCATCACATCAGTTAGAGCCTGGGGGAAGGATTTTACTGTTGCACGCTTTACAAGGCGTAACTCATAAAATCTTCCCTCCTCTTGAGAGCCTTTTTCTTCATCTTGTCCATAGAGTGAGTGAGTAAGTGGTGTGTACTGTACAATATACTAAATGAGGCCATAATGTTATAGTCGATTTCTTGACACAGTCTGATAAACAATACTCGTTGGTACAATGAAAGAAAGATGCCGGGTTTAAAAGGAAGTATGTGGATTGTACACACAAAAATATAGCCTTTTCAAAGAAAATAATTCCTGTGTTTTGACATTGTCTGATGTCAAATATGTTTATTATTCCCTCTGCAAGGCACAAATCACATGTGTTTGTTAGTTATTTATAGTTAGCAGGTTTATATTTCAACTAGGTTGCAATTTCTACCAGACTTAAGCCTGTTGTATACTCTCACGTCGCATACTTTGCGTAGGTGCTGCTGTCGTTCCCACTCCCACTGCACGCACCTCCCAAAGATCCTCAGTACGTGCCGCGGGCAACGCAGAGCTGGGATTGGTCAGTTTTTGCCAGGAAGGGTCCCTGAACACAGGCGAGCAGACTTTGTGCTTGAAATGCACAAATTATTGTATGAAATAAAACAACAGTGATTAAACATTTGCATAAAAACTGACCATGTGTGCTTAATATCTTGGTACACTCTGAAAATAACTACTGAATGTGTGTTTTTCAGCTTATTGTGTTGTTTCAAAGTGAAAGTACGGCACTTAACTTTTATTGCAAATCTTGTGCTATCAGGTTCAATTCCGACACACATTCTTTCTCATGCACACACGTCTTTTTACCTCACACACATCATTTCACATTCTACGTCAATATTCTTTCAGGCACGGTAAATTTACAAACATTTGTGAACTCTGAACATGACCATAGAGATAAAAACACCAGCATATCGTTAACCTAAATAGTTATTTAAAAGTTTTGGTTTTTTACAATTACATGTCCCGAACGGCCGAATATTGTTGCAAATAATAACGTCCTTTGCCGCGACTCGTTCATAATCCAATGCACTTTATTTATATAGCACATTTAAACAACAAAAATGTTTCCAAAGTGCTGCACAACAATATTAAAAAAACAATATTAAAACCAATATTAAAAACAATATTCAAATATCATCCTTAGATGATATAATGACTGAATAAAAACAAAAAATAAATGAATATAAAACCAATATAAAAACAGTATAAAAATAAATATGATTAAAACGATTTTAAAGGGTAAAACCAATTAAAACAGTAAATAGAAATCAAAATGTATAAAAAACACAGAGGACAACAGAGGACACAGGACCACACAACTCACTTAGTGTTAAAAGCCAAAGAATAAAAGTGGGTCTTAAGACGAGACTTAAAACACTCCACTGTGGGAGCAGTTTGAACATGGAGGGGCAGAGTGTTCCAGAGCTTAGGGCCGACCACAGAGAAGGCCCTGTCTCCCCTGGATTTAAGTCTGGTCTTGGGCACCACGAGCTGGAGCTGGCTCTCGGACCTCAGAGCGCATAAACTGCACAGTCCATCTTCACAAAGGTTTATAAGTAAAACGTCCCTTAAAAGTAACCTGATTATTGAGAATGATTAGTTCCAGTGTAGACAAAGTTGTCGATGTTGTGGTTCAGTGGTTGTATATAGTCACTCTTCACAGGAAGGAAATACACAGTATTTAGTCAGCAGTTGCTCCTTCTGGAGACACTGTCCCTTAGTGTTTCGGAAGAGAATTACAAGTTTGGCGCCACCCCCCACGGAAGAACTATAAATCAAACAAGTTGCCGTCAGAGGGACGCAAGCTACGCGACACAAGAGTTAAACTAAGGAAGAACATTTTGGTGCATATCTACACCAAGGTGAACATTATAACCATATTGACCTAATTCTATAAAAGGTAGGGCTTTCAAAAATACACAGTTAGCTTAATGAAAACAAATATATATATTAATAGTGTACAAGTGCAGATTATTCGCATAGTTTCATTTGACCATACATGCTCCTTAAAGGTGGTTACCTAAAAGGTGGTGCAGATTGCTGAGCGGTCAGTGATCAGGTCAGTGCATACGTCAATGCAAAGATGAGTGAGGAGACTGACTGCAAAATTTCACTCTAAAATACTCCCTGACTGAACTTTAGGTAATACTTTTACACATTTTTGAGTGAAAAATTACCTGCATTTAAGTAATATATATATTTTTTAATTTACTGGATGACATTCCAACAATAAAATATTTTGAGGTCTTTTAAAGGGGTCATTTTAGGATGTCTTCATTTAAAACACTTCTTTGTGGTCTACATAACATAACAGTTCTTTGGTCAAAATTTTGCATAGATTTTGTTTTACAGACCATCTTCAAGCCACTTTCTGACTCTATTCAGAATGCGCCGTTTTGTGCGCCGTCTTATTTACCTTAGTTCAGTGGTTCTTAACCTTGTTGGAGGTACCGAACCCCACCAGTTTCATATGCACATTTACCGAACCCTTCTTTAGAGAAAAATAAATAAAAAAAATTTCAAATTCAAGAAAAAGTTATGTTTTTTTACTAGTGCACAAAATGAACCGTGCATGAACATCACCTTGTTCAAAGAACAAAACCAACACAGTGCATGAACTCACAACAAATTACACACATTACCATGGATTGATTAATGTGGACCCCGACTTAAACAGGTTGAAAAACTTATTCGGGTGTTACCATTTAGTGGTCAATTGTACGGAATATGTACTGTACTGTGTGAACTGTACTGTTTCATATAATGTACTCTCTTCCTTTGCAGTCTGCTAGTGAAAGTTTCAATCGATCAATCAAACAACCTGCAAATCAGATGGAAAATTAGAGGGAACATTGTTTGGGGTATCCATAATACGCTGATAGGGAGAAGTTTTTATTTACACGATAAGTCGGATGTGTCTTTACCTCCATGGCGTAGGCTCCGCCGAACCCCTGAGACCGACTCACCGAACCCCCAGGGTTCGATCGAACCCAGGTTAAGAACCACTGCCTTAGTTAGACTGCATCTACACCTCGTCAGCCATGTTGTAGATCTTAGGGCCTCCATATCGAGTCTAATGATAAAACAATACGTTACTTTTTGTTAGAAATGGCAACAGCGGATAGTTGCATGAGCCTGTCTGCCCCACAACAAGAGGATAGAGAAAAAGAAAGAACTTATTGACTACAACTTTGGACTACAATTGGATAAAAAATGGCGGACTCGTGCAAAACTCTTCGGGTAATTCTCTACCATATATGGAGATATCCACTGACGTAATTAAGGCAAAATATGTCACTGAAGTTTGGATTAAGTTTGAAAGAAGGCAAGATTGTTTCATAAACATCTGTGCCATGCCTCTATGGTTTGATTTCACATTTTGCGGACAAGGATCCCAAATACACAAAAACCAGTACCAGTCGAACCTATTTAATTAATTTACATTATGCAAGCGAGTAATAACCTGTGACTAATTATGATTAATCCAAATTCCAAAAGCGTGATCAATCAAATTTGAAAAATTAATCATTTGACAGCACTAATTGAAGTTATTTTTATCCTAGGAAAAAATGTCTGCTAAAAATAGGTCGTCATACATTCTGGGTTTAGAGATATATACATGCAAACCTACAGGTGGCATCAAACGACTTCTCCTCAAGCGAGTCAGAGCTTTTCTTCCTGTCACTCACACACCAGTGACCTGCAGTCAAAGGATGAGTTGTGATGCTGATTTTAGGATAATGGTTGCAACACAAGCAAGTAGCGAGATCGGTGTGTCTTGCCTCCAGTCAAGCATGGTGGTGGTGGTTGTGCTGTTGGTCTGGGGCTGCATTTGAATCTCAATAGATTGTGCGGCTGTACCTAACGAAGTGTCCTCTGAGAGTCCATAAGGTTATCTTGTGATGGACACTAGACAAGAATTAGATTTAAAAAATGAAAAAGATGGATGACAAACCCAAGAGGTGACTAAGTTTCGTTTGAGTGCTTTCCAAGCTGCAGTATTCTCCAAAGGTCCTTGGCCTACTTCCACAGTGCTATGGATCAATATGTGAGGCCAAGTGCCACAGCCAATTCCATGCAGACACACTTTGTTGATGAGACTGCTGCACGCTAATGGATTCTTTGTTGTGGTTGGTGAAAAGAAGAAGAAGAAAAATAGTGATACAGCACTAATATCTCCCTCTCTGCCTGCTACTCATCACTTCATTCCTCCCATGGCCTTTTCTCCACTACATGCTCTCAAAGTGTTTTTTTTTGTTCCCATCCACTCAGACCTTTTCCTCTCTTCTTCCCTGGTGTCATCTCTTCTCCACTTACAGTGGTCTGGACTTATGGTAAGACAAATGTAAGCCACTTATCCATTTCATATGTTCACCTAAACTATATCCATCTATCTGTCTGATGTATCTGAGATGAAGATTTGGTGATAAGAATTTGCCAGTAAAGGAAGAAAAATGACGATATTCGTTGTAAACTAAAACAAAAAACAGAATAACAAAACTTTTTTAATGCATATTGTGTTGCCTAAACTCCATATATGAGAGAGAAAATGTGTAGCTTTATTGGTTTTATGAAGGCCTTCTTAACTCAAAACACTTGTATTTCAAATCAACATCGGCTATTGAAGTGAACTGAAATCAATTTAATTGGTGTTCCCTCTTAAAACAGGCCATTTTTAACACGCAATATATTTTTTTTT
The DNA here is from genome assembly GCF_033978685.3 of Nerophis lumbriciformis. Lineage (NCBI taxonomy): Eukaryota > Metazoa > Chordata > Actinopteri > Syngnathiformes > Syngnathidae > Nerophis > Nerophis lumbriciformis. The sequence goes on along the minus strand of NC_084553.2, from coordinate 41,463,740 downwards.
AAAGAAAAACTCACTTTTAGATCAAATATTGTATAAAAACAATGTAATCAAATGTAGTACAAATAACTACAGTAGTTTTGTGAAGTAATGGAATAATGTACAGCATTAATCTTGGAGAATGGACTTCTACAGTGTCTCCTTCTAGCTCATGGGTGTCAAACTCTGGCCCGCGGGTCCAGCTAATGCTGGCCCAGTCACATAATATGTGCGGTTTCAGCACGCACACACATGTGAATGCAACGCATACTTGGCCAACAACGATACAGGTTACACTGACGGTGCCCGTATAAATAACTTTAACACTGTTACAAATATGCGCCACACTGTGAATCCACACCAAACAAGAATGACAAACACATTTCGGGAGAACATCCGCACAGTAACACAACATAAACACAACAGAACAAATACCCAGAATCCCATGCATCCCTAACTCTTCTGGGCTGCAATATACACCCCCGCCACCCCAACCCCGCCCACCTCAACCGATGCACGGAGGGGTGGGGGGTTGGTGGTAGCAGGTGCGGATGTTCTCCTGAAATGTGTTTGTCATTCTTGTTTGGTGTGGATTCACAGTGTGGCGCATACTTCTAACAGTGTTAAAGTTATTTATACGGGCATCGTCAGTGTAACCTGTATCACTGTTGGCCAAGTATGCATTGCATTTACGTGTGTGTGCGTGCTGAAGTCGCACATATTTTGTGATCAGGCCGGCACGTTGTTGGAATGGATGAAAAGCAGACGTGACTACAGCTTGTGGAGGACGATAAACGCAGTGCCTTTAAAGCACGCCCCCAAGACTGTGGTCCAGGTGGACTACGAGGTATAATGACTGATGAACAACTTCGTTCGATAATGAAAGGTGCCTCAGCTTAAAGCCTGAGCCCCGACATTAATGAACTAGCATCCAAGAAAAGATGGCAGGTATCTGGCTTGGGCACATCAGATTAGATCAGTGTGTTGCAAACTGAGCAGTTTAAAGTCCTGAATGGTTGGTTTATTTATTGTTATTTTATTTTCTAATGTATTAGCCTGTGGAAAAAGTTAATGTTGATATTTACCTCAGAAGGCTGCAAATAGAAAAGAGGCATTCCATTTTTATTTAAATTGTATTTTATATAACATTGATATTTTTTAATTATTATTATTATTATTTGAAACTCGATTTTTCATGTCACTATAAAGTTATATAAGCCTTGCTTGTTCAATATTCAATGCAAAACTTGTTTGGGTCCCTATTAAAAGGTTAATTTGTTCAACCTTGGCCCGCGGCTTTGTTCAGTTTTAAATTTTGGTCCACTCTGTATTTGAGTTTGACACCCCTGTTCTAGCTGCTTCTCAAATACACCATCAGTAGCTTCTCCATTTTTTCATGGATAAATGATATTATTTCAACATTCTTGGCTGGTGTTGGACTCATTCTGCTTCAGTATGGTACAGACTACCAGTGCTAAAGAAAGAGCTTCTTTCTTTGATTCGATGAATATCATCCACTTCTTCTCAGCACTGTCCTTTACACTCACTTTCTTCCTTCCCATAATTGGAAAAAAAGAGTTCCATCTGTAGCTATAAGCTAATGCTAATGAGTAAGACGGGATGTTTTGGTCAGATCTTAACTTAAAGCACAACACTTTGCCAAGATAAATTTCTTGTCTCAAAACACTTCTAACTCTCGGGGCACTCTAAAGCTGAGTGACCACTGTGATACATAATTTTGGGAGTTGTCTTTTTATTCAAAATATCAGTATAGTATAAATCAACCAAGAAGAATTATAGGCTTGAGCTTTTGCAGCCTAAACTAAACGCAGATGATTGATGTATACAAAAATATTATTTAAATTTTTTTTAAAGTGCCATACCAATGCAAAAGTATACAGTAGTATAATTTTTGGAGCCTAGGCCCACCAATAACCCACTTTTAGAGCAGAAACATGCTAAAACATTAGTACCAATACATGTTCTGCATAACTTCAGAGATATTTTGTAGGTAATGGAGCTATAATAACAATACATTGGTGCATGCGGTTAGCAAATCTGACATGGTTTATGTTGTTTCCCCGTGCTTGTGTGGGTTTACTCTGGTTTCCTCCCACAGATGAAAATGCATGTTGGTTAAAGGGGAAGTGCATACATATCTTTTTTTTGTGTGCATTCTAACTAGTTAAAAAATGCGATCAAAAGTCTGCTGACAATGAAGCCTATGAGAGTCTCTCTATTCTGCCTATAAAGCGTTTATAAAAACATCCAAACACCTCCATCATTGTTTTATATACATACTGTAAGTGCATATGTAATGTAGTAACAGGCACATATTACGTATTTTGCTCATTTTAAGCATATGGTAGCGCATTTATTTTACAAATGCCTCACAATGTTGGAGTTTCCTTTCGACAACAACACTGATTCCTACGCACTGCAGACTTTGAGAGAGACAACAAACATCATTTAACAACACTTACTGTACAATGTCTGCTGTCACTGGGATGCCGATTTAGGATGTTCGTATATTTCCGTTTAGATGAAGAATGACTCATAATCTTCGCGAAGAAAAAGGGAGGGTGGAATTTTTTTGGGTCTCTTTTGCAATTTGCGGCTCAAAATTGGATGTCAAAGTCTACCATTTTCTGGAATTATGTCCTCATCCTTCTACCTAACAGGTGATAGGCATTATTTATGATCTAGGATAAACATTCATGATTGCGGAGGCAAGGTAGCAGCTCACCAGCTGATGTCAATATAGCAGTATAAGCTAGTTAGCTCTCTGTGATCATGGTGCCACTTAAAATAGTTTGTCTGCGTTAGCACTTATAATAACAATATCACTAATACTTAGTTAATATTCAGGTCATGAAATGTAAATGGAGTATTGTTGGCGGGTTTTAGATGGGCTTCTTGGGTGGAATAGAGGACTTCCCATTAACTCCATTTTAGGCGGACTTTTCTTTACGTTCAGGGCCACTGGTAGAAATTCTGGGGTCCTTGAAAGATTATCGGTGTGGGTCTCTTTACCCCATTAATTGCCACCTTCAATGTTTTTGTTGTAATACACCCAATTGGTTTCACTTTTTTTTTAATGGTTAACCACTTAACAAGTCAGAGTATTATTTAATTAGGTATTATAAGTTGTCTTATTTTCATTTTTCTGATTTGCAACAAGTTATTACAACTCTGATTGCATTTACATGTTCAATTAACCACTCAACAAATAGGTGGTGATTTTTTTAAATTGTATTTAACAATCAAGCACTGATTTGCAAAAAAAAACAAAATACAAGTATCCTGGTTGAAGGTAGTCTACAGGTAAATATGAAGCATTTACCTTAAATGTACAAATAAAACAAAGAGTACATGGAGTACGTAGCTATGAAACAAATATCATAAAACAACAACAAGGCACATCTAATCTCAATTAAAGTTTAAATTAAATTTAAAAAAATGTAGCAAAAATGTTGCTTATATATAACTGAAATAGGCAATGTGTTGTTTATGCATTAGTCACGACCAGTGTTAGAGCAGTTCACTAATAAACCAAAACAGCCAATTTATGTCCACATCACTCACCATGCATCAACGGCATCATCGGACTGCTGGCTGTGGGGTCAGATGAAGCAGCCACTGCTGATTCTGGTGCAGCAGAGCGTAACGGTATATTGTTCCGGTATATGTATTGGAAACATTAAATGTTATGTTTCATGGAAAAACTGATGCAGAACTAACCCATTCTTAGACAAAATCTAAATAGGCTTCTTCGCACCATACCTACAGCTCACTTTACCAAAGAAAAATATTTTTAAACCATTTAAAAGTCAGTGTAAACTGTCCAAAATTCGAAAAAGTCTGTTTTACTTTGTTGTTGGTTTATGGGCCAAACAAATAACAAATCGTTGAACATGTATTTCGGCTAATAAATGTCCCACTAATAACACATTTTACAAGACCACATTGAACACATCATGGTAATGTAACTGACCTTCGTCAGATGCTTATAATTTAATTATGAGCATCCAACAAAGGTCATTAGTCAGTTACTAGGTAATTATTAATACTAATGTTAATAATTACTCAGTATATATAATTATTAATTACAAAGTTAAAGTTGAATGTGTCATAATAAAGAAGAGTTGCCCGATTGTTTTTGTAGACATGAACGCCTCTTTGGCTGAGCGGAGTGTGTGAGTCTTTTGACACAAATAAAAGAGAGAGAGCGGTTGCTGTCAATAGACTAGACTTAGACTTAGACTTAGACTTAGATATGACATATAATTAGTTTGTTTTGGTGTGATTATGACAGAAAGTGAACGATTTTGCTAGGTAGTAGTTTTGTTGCTGATGTTCTTTTGGTGTGGTTACGGCCGACAGTAATCAGTTTTTCTTAATAAAATGATTGTTGGACTACACCTCCTTCCCCTTCTTAAAATGTATCGGCTGACGTCGTCATTGTTTTATCTGTTGTGACCAGTGTTGGGTTAGTTACTGAAAAGCAGTAACTAGTTACAGTTACTAGTTACTTCATTTCAAAAGTAACTCAGTTACTAACTCAGTTACTTACACCAAAAAGTAATGCGTTACTGTGAAAAGTAACTATTTAGTTACTTCTTTTTTCTTTCTTTTTTTTAAAGCTCCAATTAATGCCCTTTTAGCCTTCATTTCAGTACTGTTATTGCACTGGAGAATAATACAATCTGTTGATCAACTTGACATGAATTTGCATCACTCAACTCTGCTAAGCCATGTGGTCTACATACAACACACAAAGACAAAGATATGTTACAAAGGCCAATTTGTTTCTGGCCAGAACAAATTGACAAAACTATTTTAAATAGCTGCAACATAACATACATAAGTAACAAACAGCATAATAACAGCATAGATGTAAACCAAGAAAGGCACACACTACATACACAAAGTCTAACCAGGCATTTTCTTCCTCAAGTAATTCTTATACAAAATCATGTCTGAAACCCAGAACACTACACATTTCCCCAGTTTTAGTTTAGAGATAAGGAAAGATTGGCCTGGCCCACTAGGATCCCTCTTTATGTTTGTGAACTTTATAGTCTATACATTTAGAGTGATGGGATAATCAAACACTCTAGAAGTCTAGAATGAAAGAGTATATAAGAGAATTGACAGCAACGTTCCCTCTCAGGAGCGCGCATGTGCAATTGCGCACTGCTCAAGCGTCCTCTGCGCACGGCAAATCTATGCCATGCACAAAATCAAATAAAAAAATAAGCGCATAACAATTTTCAACACGACACGGACACGACAGAGAAAACCGTTTTCGTCATCATTGTTCAAATATTGTAACGTCTGTCGAGACGCTTTGAGGACATGAATTCCATCCATCACTTTACTGAGCAAAACTCTTTACTGTCGGCCATAAACACATCACCAAAACATTAGTAAAAAAAATGATATCTAGCAAAACTGGTCATTTTCTGCAGTACAAACCAGACCAAAAGCAACTTTGTTATATCAACAGCAGCCGCTCGCTCTCTCACGTGCGCCAACACTTGCACATATGGCACTTAGCCAGTGATGCGTTTACAGCCACACAAAAAGTCGGACAACTCCAACACCACACATAAAGTGTCATTCCAGGTCGTTACACTATGATTTACCAATCAAATGTGTGCTTATTCTAGTGTCATTTATTAGGAATCTTAATTTATAAATATTAATCATTAAATGCTGTTAGTATATTAAATAAATACTAATAAAAATGTATTTTTTACAAACAGGAAGTTGCAGGAATGTACACCTGATCCCCTGCTTACATCTCATTGTGCAACATGTGAATGTTTTAATGGGAACTAAATGCAATGTCTGAAAGGGGTACAAATTATTTCCAAAGCAGGACCTCCACCCAGACAAACAATACAAGTACACAGTTCATGAAAAACAATATTTTTTGTTATTGTCATTATAAGTGGGCCTAAACACTTATATTAGAAATGGAAATGACTGCTGTCATTTGATTATAATAATAAGAGAATGTTGTCTGTCTATCTGTGTTGGCCCTGTGATGAGGTGGGGACTTGTCCAGGGTGTACCCTGCCTTCCGCCCGAATGCAGCTGAGATAAGCTCCAGCGACCCCGAAAGGGACAAGCGGTAGAAAATGGATGGATGGATGGAGATGTAAGTTGTTATTTAGTGAGGTTTGGGACAGGTGTGCTGCTGGTGTAGCCACAGTGTGCCACGTCTAAAGTTGCTCACATGGACTCCACTCAATGCTCAGGGACTTTTTGCATTTGCTCACACATGAACAATTAGAGGGAACATTGATTGACAGAGTGTGTACCTTCAGCGGTGAATGGTGGTGGTGGTGGAGGTGAAGTGGCATCAGAGTCTCTGTCTCTCTTTACTAGCTTCGTCGAAGCATGTTGCTATGTAGCTTGTTTCAGCAGATTTGAATTGCTGTTTTGGGCAGTAGATGGCATCTTTGATCCAAAGCACAATTTACATTTAACTAAAATGTTATTTTCTTTGTGCTCGACAAAAGAAAAGTAGTGAAAATATCTCCATGTTAGCAAACTCGACTTCTGGCTCCGCCATGATCAGACACGCCCCCCCCCCCCCCCCCCCCCCCCCCCACCACTCGCTCCAATCAGAACGATGACACAGCAGCGCTCCGATAAAACACACTTTATACTACATAAAAAGTAACGTAAAATAACGCAGTAACGCATCATGTAGTAACGGTAACTGAGTTACTGAATATATAAAAATAACGCGTTAGATTACTAGTTACCGCCGAAACTAACGGCGTTACAGTAACACGTTACTTTGTAACGCGTTAGTCCCAACACTGGTTGTGACCACGTGTTAAAAATAGTACAGAATAAACTGGGACATGTTTATTTTTAAGGCAGCACGGTGATACAGGGGTTAGTGCATGTGCCTCACAATGCGAAGGTCCTGAGTTCAATTCCGGGCTCGGGATCTTTCTGTGTTGAGTTTGCATGTTCTCCCCATGACTGCGTGGGTTCCCTCTGGGTACTCCGGCTCCCTCCCACCGTCAAAGACATGCACCTGGGGATAGGTTGATTGGCAACACTAAATTGGCCCTAGTGTGTGAATGTGAGTGTGAATGTTGTCTGTCTATCTGTGTTGGCCCTGTGATGAGGTGGCGACTTGTCCAGGGTGTACACCGCCTTCAGCCCGAATGCTGCTGAGATAGGCTCCAGCACCCCCTGCAACCCCAAAAGGGACAAGCGGTAGAAAATGGATGGATGGTTGGATGTTTATTTTGTTTAGAGTTTAGGTGGGATGATTTGGATTTTGTGCGCTGCACAGATTTCCTGTGCATGGAGCATGGGGCACGGAAGCAGTACGCATTTGCGCAGGCACGCACCTTACAGGGAACATTGGTGTGGATCAAACCATTTTTTTAAAAAGGGGCCAAGGAGGTAATTAAAATGATTTGTATTATAATATTGTATAACTTGTGAATTGTTTTAATTTAGATCAATTTGTATGAATATATATTAGTTCAGTATATGTGTAATCATTTTGTCATGGAGGCTACTGGCTGTGGGCCCTTAGAATTGTAATCACCATTCCCCCCTATACGACGGCCCTGTTTACGTTTATATTTACGATTTAGATTGCTTTAAGAAAATAAAAAAAACATGTGTTCTTGTCTCTCGTTAATATTGTGAATTATAGGCAAAATTCCAAATAAGAGCAGTTCCCCTTTGAATTAGGTTGTTTGTCTGTATGTGACTAGTCCAGGTTGTACCCCTCCTCTTGCCTAAAGTCAACTGGAAAAGGCTCGAGCTGTGGTTTCTTCCTTTCAGCCGCTTGGAGCAAACAACTTCAGCCAAACACGACAAACAACCCTTAGCAGAAAAATAAAACCGTTGCCTGACAGCTCTGCGCCGGCATTATTGGCTAGAAAATCAATAGGAGGACTGACACTGTGTCCTAATTGGCTCCTAGGTACTGCATTAATACACACACACAACATGGCACTGCACAGATAGACACAAACATCATAATAAACTCTCATTTTGGAAATTAATTCAGTTTAAGATTGATTATTGATTTTATTCCACACTGAGAAATAATCTAATTGTGATGCACCCTCTACACTCCCAAAAGTCTACAGTATGCCGACGTCTGCTAATATGTTTATTCCTATTATAATGTATTCCTATTACTTTTCAGTTTTGTATGTAATTGTATGAACCAGACAAAAACAAAACTCCATGTACCATCAGGATGGTACAAATGTGTATTAATCCACCAAGGAAAATAGATCTCTCTACAAATGGAAATGGAAAATAAGTGTGTCTCAATAGAATGCACTTGCCAACACTGAGTACATGGAATATACTAGTCTCATAACACAGCAGTCACTCATTCATTTAGATGCAGCACACACACTTACACACAGTTTGTGGCCAGAGAGGGATCACCACCGCTATTAAAAATTGATTAGCTGTCAAGCTATCATCTTCCCCCCAAGGTCAAGTCGCTAGATGTGTGTGTGTGTGTGTGTGTGTGTGTGTGTGTGTGTGTGTGTGTGTGTGTGTGTGTGTGTGTGTGTGTGTGTGTGTGTGTGTGTGTGTGTGTGTGTGTGCAAAAAGATGAGTGCATAGACAAGATAGTGCTCCAGTCATTTAGAACAATGTGAAAGTAATGGAGATGGGATGAAAGGATAGAAATGAAGCTCATACATGAGATATGAGATAAGAAAGAGCAACTGTAACCATTTAACTCCCTGTTCTCCCTTGATGATTCCTTCTATAGCAGAGGTCTTTAGCAGAAGGTCTGAGATCCCTACCAGTGCAATGAGGTACTCTGCAGGTCGGTCAATACATTTTTGGTTGGATAAACTTGTAATTTTATTTATGTTTTTCCCTCATGCAATTTTCCACTAATTTAAATGTCTTTATGCAAACATAAACATTCATCCAAAACACACACAGTCGTCCCTCGCCACATCGCGCTTCAGATATTGCTGCTTCACCACATCGAAGATTTTTTCTTTAGATATTAAAAAAAAAAAAAAAAAAAATTAGATTGTACCAGTTTATGTCCCTACATTAAGCTAGTCAGTGTATAAAAATGGCTGAATAAACTAAAAATATCAATACTACAGTAGTATTAGCCACTAGAGGAGACCAAAAAAGTGTCCTGTTCAGTATCGTGGCCACTGATTGGCTGAGCCTCAGCCAGCATTACTTTATTGGATTAAAAAATCGTAAAGGTGACTAAAGAGTGTTATTTCAAATCCGGAGCGCTCTCATAATGTTGAAAAACATAGTTTACAATTATACCACAATACAAAAAGGCATCATTAGGTACAGCTGCAAATTTTAATGACAATTACAAATAATTCATATTTTCACAATAAATGCATCTTGTGAAGCTAAAATACAGGCTCTGTAATACTAGGTACAGTATGTATAATTCAATGCCATAAAACCACACATTGTTAACTTACTTATTTATTTATTTGATATGGACATAACAGTTACATTGGACAAACCAGATGGACTTCCTTAAGTGTTATGGCAAGAACATGCTAATTTTCAACACCTGTCCACGGGAGGCTCATAGGATATCGAATATGTGTTAAAATGTTACAAAATATACAATGAATCAAATTTACAATAAATCAATGTGTACAACTTAGCTCTGATTTTTGCCACCATTTCAGACGTCTGGTGAAGATGTTTAAGTTAGTTTGCAGTTTTAATTGAGTGGGAAAGGTGTTCCACAGTCTGGCTTCGTTTAAGAGGAAAAGGTGGACTGTCCAAAAGATGTTCTAAACTTAGAAACCACACAGTCCCCACTGACTGAGGCTCTGGTGTTAGGTCTGCGAGAGTCTTGACCTCTGACAGCCAGACTAAAAACCAGCGGTGGCACATGATTAATAAGACATTTAAAAAACAATTTCAGAGTGCTAAAATTTACGAAATGTAAAAAGCTTGTGTTTATTAATGACATTGCCACCTCACAGGTTTTCTGTCAAATAGCTTAATAGCCAGGGATATGACTCACTAGCTGACTTATATTATTACCATTATAACACTCTCTTGTTTCATAATTTAAATCTTTATTTTACTTTTTACGAATTAAAAATTGTTGTTTATGCACTTAGAATTACATAAAAAATATTGTTTCTGCTGATTCCGATAAAGGTGTGCATCCAAAAAAGCCTTGCAAAAATCTGTTAACGCTCAAAAGAAAAATAGTTGGGTTTTGGGGCGTTTTTTTTTGACTTGGTAGAGGCACAACATATGTTTACTGTCGTTACTATTATTTCTTGCACTGACACTTTATTGGGCACTTCTTTAAATATCAGCAGTATAACCACCAAAAATTAATGTTGTACTTCTCTTTGACAGATAAAAAAGTCATTATTGCAGGCATGTAATTTTTCCGTCTATATACCGTATTTTTCGGAGTATAAGTCGCACCTGCCGAAAATGCATAATAAAGAAGGAAAAAAACATATATAAATTGCACTGGAGCCGGCCAAACTATGAAAAAAACTGTGACTTATAGTCCGACAAATACGGTAGTCGTAGATTTGTCTTTTTTATCTCTGTAAAAATATAAAATAATTATTTTCCGTTTTTCTTCGTTTTTTCCTACCTATAATGTGTGTTAAAATCTTGATCCGTCTTTTTGCCATACATGCCAACAACTACGGTTTTCCCGTAATGAGTACGGTTTTTGACAATCCATTCCGTTTTACGGCTGCAGTGGTAAAAAACTACGGTTTTCCATTAAAAATGATTAACTTAAAAATCGAAGCTACGTAGCGAAGCAACTCCACGGGCAGGGGACAAAATATACAGGAAACATCATTGATGATTGGTTGGCTATAAAATCCAAGGCAGAATCCACTAAAGCAGAAACAAAAATTAAAATGCAAGCTGCTCAGAAATTTGCCAGGAAGGCTTATGTCAGAGCAATCAAAGCAAAAATGCCAAAGTAATGTGTGAATGAACCAAAGTAATGTGTGACTAATGTAAATAACTAAATGAACTGTGAACACTAGTAAGGTTGTAAATACTGTATCGAGTAGGCTAACCCATGTGGTTCCTGTGGATGTGAACACAAGTTGTAATTACTGTAGTTACTAAATAACATAGTGACTGAAACATAGTGATTCATTTGGATGAATATTTATGTAAACTCCGTTGATCATTTTTCAATTCTTTAAACACTAAAACATCTTGAAATAGTGCTTTTTTTTTGTGCACATTTTTGCATGTTCATTTGCTGAAAAACCAGGACACCTGCGGTTCCCAGACCCCCGGCTTATTTTCAGTCTTTTTCATGAAGTTCAAATCACATGCCTGTTATTGCCAATGCAATTCCACTATAATAAATACAAATTTTCTTAGAGTTGTGTCATTACCTAATATCACAGAGCCCTACTGTACACAGTATAGTAAGGGGTTACCATAAGTTATTTGCCTAGTGTGTCTGGGGAGTTTACTGAATGATGTATTCAATAACTCTATCTTTCTCTGTAACATGACAGTTCCTTAGCTCACACGTGTTGAACATGTATAACTTCATTTCTTTGACTGATGCACACATGTTCCCTGATGTTGACTCCCAGCTGTTAGATTTCATTAGCGTGAAGTGAGTAGCCACCTCCAGCCCATTGGAGAACCAGGTGTGTAAAACTACCAGGGGGAGGAGTAAGAATCAAACACCACTGAGAACACATCCTTAGAGGGATTCTGTTTTCATTTGACATCCCTGTATAGGAGCAGGCTGGAGTTCCACGCACGCACACGCACACACACACACACACACACACACACACACACACACACACACACACACACACACACACACACACACACACACACACACACACACACACACGACCCGTGCAAGTTGATTTTTTCCGGCTTTAACTGTGACATCTCAGTCTGTTTTCTGCCATATTAACATCAGGGCCGAAAAATAACCTCCAACAAAGCTGTGTTGTACAGGATGTATTGCACACGGGGTGGGGGGCTGTGCTGTGCATGTGTGCAAATGCCATTGCTGCAGGGGGGAAGCCGACCCCCACCGCGGTGACATTTTTACGAGACAAATGTCACCGCTATATGTATGTGGATGTGTGTATTTGATTAGGTCATGCTGAGATCTGATAGATTTTATAGAACAAGCTTGTTATGCTGGAAATACTAGGATGTAGAGTACAGTACATCTCTTGCTCTCATTCTCGCTCCTTGCCTATTTGCTTCCATATTACAGCAGAAGCGCCTTATCACCATTGCACTGGTTGCACAGTAAATTTGAGAATTAGTAACATTCTCTCTAAATGTGCTTCAGTCTACGTCTTCTTATCAAAAGACAGGGCAAGTGGAACACAGGAACAACTGCAATTAGGGATGCATTTATATAATGATTATCTGTGAAATGATTGTCCCAGTGGTTTACTTTATTTTAAAGATGCATAAACAGGTGAAGTACTGTACATCAGTGGTCCCCAACCACCGAGCCACGGCCCGGTACCGGTCCGTGGATCGATTGGTACCGGGCCGCACAAGAAATAAGAATAAAAAATAAAATATTTATTTATTTATTTATTTATTTTTTAATTAAATCAACATAAAAACACAAGATACACTTACAATTAGTGCACCAACCCAAAAAACCTCTCTCCCCCATTTACACTCATTTACACTCATTCGCACAAAAGGGTTGTTTCTTTCTGTTATTAATATTTCTGGTTCCTACATTATATATCAATATAAATCAATACAGTCAGCAGGAATACAGTCCGTAAGCACACATGATTGTATTTTTTAATGACAAAAAAAAAAAAAAAATATTGCATATCATTCTTTGGAATCGAGTGCCCAAACAAATAATCCTATGCGGTTGTCTTTGTGCTTTTTTATTGAGTATGACTGCAAAATGAGCCACCTCGGGGTCAAAGAAAGTTGTAAGTATAAAGAAACACTCTTGAATTCACAAACTAACTCGTAAAAAAGTCCAACCCTCATTGCCGTCTTCACCAAAAAGTCCTCAATCATGATAAAAGTGATGTTAAATGTTAATTTATCTATTTCTCAAGAGCTGTATTTCTGATGGGAAAATTTGTATTGGTTTTTGTACAATTCGGTCTCTGTCTGACCTTTTTAGAACGATTACTAATGAAAACGGAGGTATTGTACCACTGTGTATGGCACTGGTGGTGTAGTGGAACATGCTGCTGATTTCTAGCCTCTGCCCCGACACCCAAGCTTAATATAGTACTGGTCCCAAGCCCATATATGTACAAAGATGATGTCAGGAAGGAAGTAAAGACTAGGCCAAAAGCAACTACATTTGTTATACAGTATTTTCGTTGAAAATTTGATTTGTTTTGGTGGGTAAGAAAAACAAAAAAACAGCTTTTGTCATATGGTTCCCCAGTGTAAAAAATCACTAAAATGTAGTGAACTGGGATGATAGCGTTCACACTTCCAAACAGAGTTTGTTTAAGCTGAACCCAACGTAAAAAGTGTGACAAAAACTTAAACCTGTAATTAAAATTGTGCTGTGGTTGCTACTGCATTGCCTTTTACAAGTGCGGAGGCATTGAAGGGTCAAAGAGTCAAAAAGCAAAGATGGGCCATTAGATTATTTTAGCTGTCACAATGAATTTGTTGAAAGATCATCATGCAAACTGGACTGGATGAATTGTTAGTCGTCGTCAACATTAGTTGTGAAAATGAACATGTGTGTGATAACTAAATGTAGCAAAAAAATATATGTAAGAGCAAGTGGTCGTTTCTATTGAGATGAAAAAATATCTGTACACGATGACGATGCTACCGGGCAATCGTGTGTGTGTGTGTGTGTGTGTGTGTGTGTGTGTGTGTGTGTGTGTGTGTGTGCGTGCGTGCGTCTGTTTCCCTGACAACTGAGACATCTGTCACTTGCATATGGAGTGAAACTCAGATGGAGGCTCAGTAAAAAAAAACATACAAGGACAACTGAGCATTCATCAGTTGCACACACTATGTTTTTATCACATCTGATTTGAAAGTGCCTACTAGTCACAAAGTTTTTATTGACACCATTCCACATATATTGATCGTGGAATGATTGTACTGTTTTTCATATTCTGCATGTAAGTAAACAAGGCAACCGGAATATTGGATTGAATATTTCTCTGGCAGTGTCTCAACTGAGCTCTATTATCTTTGTAAATACTTTTTTTCATACGGCTCTTACATTAGATCTCACTGTATTGTGCAGGTGTACCTAATGATGTATTTAAATTTTTCTTCTGTCTTAAACCTGGATGAGTAACTCCTAACCCTTACAAAAATACAAAGAAGTAAATAAGTCTTATCCAGGAAAACAGTGGATTAAATATGCTTGTTTGTGAGGTGAAGTCTCTCTGTCTGTCTCACAATGGACAGCTGCTGTTTGATTTCTTCCTTCATACCCTTTCGCTTTCCCACACATGAGACACACTCAGATGCACATGTCAGTGAGCCCCAAAACTGTGGAGGAGGGGGGTGCCACTAAAAACTCATTACATGGACAATCGATATTACACACATTTGAGAAGCATGAACGCCCTCCACCTCGAACACATCCACACACATTTCATCACCCGCCAGCAAGGGTGACAGATGACTTTTGTCAGGCTGAGATGTGTTACCATGGTTACCATTAGGCATGTTTTTGGTATGGTACGACTGGGGTGACACACACCAGAGAAAATCATCTAGGTTGAGGTCATTATTGTGAAATAAATTAATACTGGGAGTAACGCTCAAATCACTTAAAGTATTCCATATACCAAATATTTATGTAAGCACACTGCTTCACAAATGAACCCAAAAAATATGATTTAAATGTATGTAGTTTTATATTTGTATTCAGTAATAATGTTTATGATGTGTTTGCTTGGGCAGCATGGTGGCACAGGGGTTAGTGCATGTGCCTCACAATATGAAGGTCCTGAGTTCAATCCCGGGCTCGGGATCTTTTTGTGTGGAGTTTGCATGTTCTCCCCGTGACTGCGTGGGTTCCCTCCGGGTACTCCGGCTTCCTCCCACCTCCAAAGACATGCACCTGGGGATTGGCAAATTGGCCCGAGTGTGTGAAAGTGAGCGTGAATGTTGTCTGTCTATCTGTGTTGGCCCTGCGACGAGGTGGCGACTTGTCCAGGGTGTACCTCGCCTTCTGCCCGAATGCAGCTGAGATAGGCTCCAGCACCCCCCCCGCCGCAACCCCGAAAGGGACGAGCGGTAGAAAATGGACGGATGGATGGATGTTTTCGCTTACCTTTCCGAGGCCAGGTGTGTCTTTGATCTTATTGGCTGCACGGAGAAGGCAGGGCGGAGCTGGAGGCGGGGCCGTCAAGAGGGCGGAGCTAAAGTTGGTCGGGAAAAGATGCGAGTCACACATCGGCGAGGATGTGGTCATCGGCACCGGCGCCGTGGCGGCCTTTAGCTTCTTCTTCTTGGATGTTAAATTGAGTTTCTGTGCAGCTCTGACGGAGAAACAGAAGAGAGGAAGAAATGTATTAATTGCACTGATTAATTCAACCTATAATTGATCAGCTGTTGATGAATGAAGTGGGTGAAGATTTTCATGATTATGTGGTTGTATATTTACATCCTAGGTCTCACGGAAATGCTAATTGCAGAGTCACATGTGACTACACACACACACACACACACACACACACACACACACACACGCATATGCAGGTAAAGTAAGTAGCAACATCCAGACGGTGATAAGTTAATTTCCCTTATTTTGCTCAATCCAATCAAAGTTGTATTTATATTCCTGCTGCATCTTTCTGAACTCAGATGCTCAGATTTCTAAAAGATATACTGGATAATGTTTAGCTATACAGGAGCAGATCAACAAGCCACTGTTGTTGGATGAGTTTTGATTTATTCTACAAATACTTATGCAAAAAAATGTATAATGTATATATTTTATTGGACATATGAACAATGGACACTGAACAAACACAGGCACAGAAAAAAAAAACGGAATTAGTGAAAATTAAATTCCGTTAACATTATTCTAGAATAATTGAGCGCGTAAGCCGTCTAAATCCTGCAGTTCTTTAGATATATCAGAGCGAGCGAGAGGCCTCGCTGCCCTCATGCACACTCGGTCAAGGAGCTATATTCTCACACCATTGGCTTTCAATTAAGTGCAGCAGGTTACAGAGATGAGAGCGAGGTACTGTAGGGAGTGATGGGGGGTGGCTAAAGGGAGAAATTGTGGAGAGTGGAGGGACAGTAAAGCAAAAGGAGGAGGAAGGAAATGAGTAATGTGGACTGGAATCTTAATGGTGCATAATTTTGTTTAATAGTCTATATAGGAGTGAACATTGAAATGTAATAAGCAGAATAGAATCCCTATCATTGCAATGGTAGCAGTCTCTCATATTGGTGGACCAGCCAGGACACCTATTGTGTGGCGCGTTGTTACTTAAATTGTACATATACCATCCTCTGTTGCCAGTTATTCAGATAATGATGTCTCTGTCTTAAGTAATTGTTTTGCATGGCACTGCTGTACAGTGACTACTCTTAAAGGAGCCATATGGAATAATTTCATGTCAAGTCATCACTAAATGATAGGTGAAAAGGCATTAATAAATCATGTTCTTTTCGAATACCTCTATAACTGATAACAGTAGTTCATTCGGGATATGCTCATTTCAAAATTAGATTTATAGCCCCGAAATATCGGGGATGCCTTTGAAAGATGGAGATTATTGAAGGCGGAGAATATTTTTTCATCTCTAAACAACAAAGGAGGACGCTAATGTCCTCCTTTGACAGGTAAGTCAGGCATTTACATTTTCTTATTACTTGTAATAAATGGAAATAAACATTTCGTATGTAAACTATATTGTCCAATACAGTCAATGATTTTGTCTAACAAAGCTAGTATGTTCGTGCAACTTAGCTTAGCATGCTAGCCCGGTAAATGACACATCAACATACAGGTTAACGGGGGAAATATATGCCCGTTAGTCTGTATGTCGATGTGTTTTCCAACTGACAGGGCAAAATATATTTTTGACAAATAAGACATATGTGGATATGGGTAGTGTCCAATGTTCCCTCTAATTGTTCATGTGTGTGAGCAAACGCAAAAACTCCCTGAGCATTCAGTGGAGCCCATGTGATCAACATCAGACGTGCACACTGTGGCTACACCAGCAGCACACCTGTCCCAAACCTGACTAAATAACAAGTTCAATCTCCATCCATTTTCTACCGCTTGTCCCTTTCGGGGTAGCGGGGGGTGCTGGAGCCTATATCTCAGCTGCATTCAGGCAGAAGGCGGGGTACACCCTGGACAAGTCCCCACCTCACCCCAGGGCCAACACAGATAGACAGACAACATTCTCTTAATATTATAATCAAATGACAGCAGTCATTTCCATGAGGTTATTTTCTAATATAAGTGTTTAGGCCCACTTACAATGACAATAACAAAAAATATTGTTTTTCATGGACTGTGTACTTGTATTGTTTGTCTGGGTGGAGGTCCTGCTTTGGAAATAGTTTGTACCCCTTTCAGACATTGCATTTAGTTCCCATTAAAACATTCACATGTTGCACAATGAGATGTAAGCCGGGGATCATGTGTACATTCCTGCAACTTCCTGTTTGTAAAAAAATATATTTTTATTAGTATTTATTTAATATACTAACAGCATTTGATGATTAATATTTATAAATTAAGATTCCTAATAAATGACACTAGAATAAGCACACATTTGATTGGTAAATCCTAGTGTAACGACCTGGAATGACACTTTATGTGTGGTGTTGGAGTTGTCCGACTTATTGTGTGGCTGTAAAAGCATCACTGGCTAAGTGCCACATGTGCATGTGTTGGCGCAAGTGAGAAAGAGCGAGCGGCTGCTGTTGATATAACAAAGTTGCTTTTGGTCTGGTTTGAAATGACCAGTTTTTCTAGATATAATTTTTTTACTAATATTTTGGTTTATGGCCGACAATAAAGAGTTTTGCTCAGTAAAGTGATGGATGGAATTCATGTCCTCAAAGCGTCTCAACAGACGTTACAATATTTGAACAATAATGATGAAAACTGTTTCCTCTGTCGTGTTCGTGTGTCGAAAATTGTTGTGCGCTTATTTTTTAATTTGATTTTGTGCGTGGCATAGATTTGCCGTGCGCAGAGGACGCTTGAGCAGTGCGCAATTGCACAGGCGCGCACCTTAGAGGGAACGTTGGTAGTGTCAGTGCCTATTTCGTTCTCAATATGGTGATACGCTGAGGAAATGGGTTCCAACATTAGCACGGCTGTCATCATGGCAATGTGAAACGTATGGAGACAGCCAAATCACATGATAAAATAATTCCTCATTCGTGTAACCTAGAGGCATACCTTAGTAAAATGTATGGAGTTGAATTACTGCCAAAAGTCCACACACGCACAAAACATGTTTTATTCACGCCCAACGAGGGCGAAGCATGATGTATTTGTTTGATAGGTACGTTTCTTATTTGCAAAACAAAATGCGTTTGTTTGTGAATTATATTTTGTATTTGCAAACCACACTGCGTTTGTGTGTGAATCGTTGGGTGTGAGTAAAACATGTTTTGTGCGTGTGTGGACTTTTGGCAGTAATTTAACTCCATAAAAATGTCTGCTCTTTAGTTTTGGGCATACATTAGGTTGCTAAGCATGCTCTACTTATTTTCACCAGTATAACCATCGCTAGCGTTGGTTGTAGTTTGTTTAGTCTTTGTTTTCTGATAGTACTGACAATAACCATATGATTGCCGTTTGTTGTGATATTGTATGCAGGCAGGATGTATGTCTTCCTGAAAATAGCCAAATTTCTGTGTAAAATGTGTTGGTTAGAGATTTGTTATTGACAAACACGTGTCTATTCAGCTATTATGGTCCCAGCACCTCAACTCCTAGTAAGAAATATTGGAAGTTTGAAGTTCCTTGGAGTAGCCCAGTCGATTGAGCTGGATTCGGCTGCGTATCTGGCAACCTCAATCAGCCAGCGACTTTTCTGGTCACATTATTACATATGGCACCTTTAAGTTATATCCAAATTAGGAGGCCATGTTTGTCAAGGCATTAGCCAGCTATGAGGTCTCCATGGTTTGGAACTAAGTCTTTTTTCCGAGGTTTGCATTTGTGTTGACTGAGTGTGCTGCAACAAACAAAGGTGCAAATTAAAGTATGGAAGCCCTAAAACAGGGCTATTCAACTGGCTGCCAAATTTGGACCGGGAAGGACATCAGACGGGCTCCTGAGTTCAGTTCAAAACATGGGAGAAACTAACATTTTTGAAGTCTTAAAAACACGAGTGGGCTGTCAGATACTCTAGATCAGGGGTAGGGAACCTACGGCTCTCGAGCCAGATGTGGCTCTTTTGATGACTGCATCTGGCTCTCAGATAAATCTTAGCTGACATTGCTTAACATGATAATTAATTAATAATTACACTGGTAATCACAGTGTTAAAAATAACGTTCAAAATATAAAACATTCTCATGCCTTTTAATCCATCCATCCGTTTTCTACTGCACCTGTTCAAGAAGTCGCATTAATGGTAAGAAGTATTTGATTTATTATTGGTTAGCTTCAGAATAACAATGTTATTAAAAAGAATAAGAGACTTATTGTATTCTAAAAATGTTGGTCTTACTTAAACGCATTTAGTTGTATTAAGTGTTAAAAAATATTATATGGCTCTCACGGAAATACATTTGAAAAAATGTGGCTTTCATGGCTCTCTCAGCCAAAAAGGTTCCCTACCCTTGCTCTAGATGATCTTTGACTAGCTTCTTTGCAGTAGGTCCTTAAAAACAGCAGCTCCTGTTGTATAGAGAAACCTGGACCTGTTTAAAAATATTGCTTGTGTTTTAACTTATGACTACCATTCGTTGAAGTAAGTAAGTACTTTTTGCATTGACATTTTCACTTCATGAGAGGCAACCGGAATATTGAATTGAATATTTATCTGGCAGGAAGTTTTTGTTTTTTTAAACAGGACAAATTTTTTATTTCTTATTTGTAACTCTGACAAAGGAAGTGAACCAAAATCCAATGTCCATTACAGAAAACGCTGGTTCACAGGAATATACAAAATAGGAATAATAGTAAAAGGAGAAGTACAATGGCTTTCTGGAAATGTGGCCCCCAGAAAAATGTTGAACGAACCTGCCCTAAAAAGCTCAAAATGGTCTATGAGTTTAAGGGTGCAAAAATGTACCTCTTCTTTAATGATGTTTTGAAACAGTAGTTTCTTTATCTATTGTCTTTGAAGACTGATATAGTGTTTTACTACTTTATAAAAATAAACCTGTCAAATCAGATAAAGAAGCATAACACAAGCTGTGCATGCATGCATGCGTGCGTGTGTGTGCGTAGATGTTTGTGTGTTCTGGCACTCATTTTAATCTATGTCACCGATGCCGTCACACAGACACCTACGCAACTAATTGGCAGTGCTTAATGACAAGTGGCCTGGGATTTGGCTGAGTGGATCTTTTCCAATCTGACTCTGAAGTGAAGGGCACTTGTTTTCCGTGCATCAGAACCCTTCTGTCAACTTGCATCCTTTGCACATGTCCTTTATTGTCTTTTTTCATTCCTCCACTCATCCTCATCCTTCAGTCCTCTGTCCCCTTCTCGCTTCAGTCCGTCTCACTATCAACCCACCACATCTTCCCCTGCATTTTAAATCCTTTCTCCCCAATTATTCTTTATCCTCTTGCACCACTCTTCCCTTTATCTCCTTCCCTTGCGGCCTTACTCACCCACAGTCCAACCAGTCCATATTCAGCTACATTCCCCATTTGGAATTACAATGGAATTCTGAGAATGGCCAAAAATATAATTACTTTAACAAGACTAGAATGCTGGGTGATACATCACAACATATTATAGCAATCCGCCTGAGGATGCCCCACAGGTGCGCAATTGTTTTGAGGTCTGAAGATATACTTCTCCACTCTATCACCTTCAGCTTCCTCAGCAAGACACTTGTCATATTTGTTGGGTCTGGTCTTTGTGTCATGTTGGAAAAAAGCCATGTGACCCAATTTCCAATTGTCACGGTACATGTTAGAATTCATGTAGGCAAGGCACAATAGGTTGTATTCAGACACGTGACTTTTGACGGAAGTCAACGAAGTGGTGGGCCACCAAACCAACATGGCTACTGTGCAGCAAACAGAGTGCAAACTATATCCGAATACGCAAGGGGCCTAGATCTTACCATTAAAAGCAGATACGAGCAAAAAATTTAAATAGATAATAGAATCTATCCCTGTTCATTATTATCTGTCGGGCACGTTCCAAGACATGTCAAACTATCTGGTGTTCCACACATCACACGACACAACAGATGAAAACTTGGAAAAGCATGGAGGCCTACCACTTCTTTGTATGTGGCTGGGTATCAGTATGAAATTGGTATCAACTTTCAAGACTCTCCCAGGCATCGTTTTTGCTCGGGTCTTTATCAAACTATAACTGTAGATGTCAACACTGTGCTGAAAGCTTAATAACTCTTTTAGGTTTTGCTCACATTTGCTTTCTTTTACTTAGACTCGCCGAGTTTGTGCTTTACGAAACTCTCTTAGCAAAAATGTGTTTTAGGAAATACAAATAATATCAATATAATACTTTTTTTTTTTTTTTCCCAACTTTTTTTATTGGCATTTTCAAATAGACAGAAAAAAGTGCAAGTCAAAACAGTACAATTTTAAAGTCAGTAAATGATTCACACCCTTTCCCTTAAAACCCAAACCACCCACCCACCCTCCCACCCCACTCAGGTCCCACTAACGAGGGACAAATGGCACAATTATGTAACAAGTAAGACGACAAAGACAGACACATTCTCACACACACACACACATACGAGGCCAGAGACAGACAGATATATATAAAAAAATATATATATATATAATAATAATAATAAAATAAAATAAAAATTAATAGTAATAGTAATATATAATAAAATAAAAATAGAATAAAATAATACTAATAAATAAAAGGGAGATTATTCCTCATCTGCGTCTGGGCATAGGTCAAAAGAGTTGACATAATCAATATAATACTTTAATGAGAAATTCTAAACGTTAAAAGTATTCTAGAAGCCAGAAATCAAATCAAATCAAATCAACTTTATTTATAAAGCACATTCAAAATTTACCACAGGGGTAGCCAAAGTGCTGTACAATGAACAGGTTAAAAGATAAAACGAGTACCGAGCAAACACAACACAACACAAACAGAACACGATAAAAAATAAATAATTAAAATAGAATAAATAAAAACATAAAAACATAAAAACAGGTTCACAGCAGGTGTATTATGGGGCGCCATTGGAGGATGGATATCACTCAGTGTTAAAAGCCAGGGAATAAAAGTATGTTTTTAAGAGAGATTTAAAAACAGTAAGAGAGGAGGCTTGTCTAACACTCAGGGGTAGGTCGTTCCAGAGCTTGGGAGCAGCAACGGCGAAAGCTCTGTCACCTCTAAGCTTCAGCCTTGTGTCAGGGACCGTCAACAGCAGCTGATCGGCTGATCTTAAGGATCGGGTGGGGCAGTAAGGCTGAAGGAGGTCGGAGAGATAGGTTGGCGCGAGGTTGTATAGACATTTAAAAACAAATAAAAGGAGATTAAAATTGATTCGGTAACGTACAGGGAGCCAGTGAAGGGACGCTAAAATAGGGGTGATGTGCTCACATCTGCGGGTCTGTGTTAGCAGACGAGCAGCAGAGTTCTGCACGAGCTGCAGGCGGGCGAGGGAGGCCTGGCTAATGC
Organism: Nerophis lumbriciformis; assembly: GCF_033978685.3. NCBI lineage: Eukaryota > Metazoa > Chordata > Actinopteri > Syngnathiformes > Syngnathidae > Nerophis > Nerophis lumbriciformis. Next base: position 41,440,942 of record NC_084553.2, on the reverse strand, counting down.
CTACATACAGGGCATTACAGTAATCAAGACGAGTCGAGATAAAGGCGTGGATTAATTTCTCAAGATCATGTCTTGATAGAAGCGGTTTCACTTTCGCTATTTGGCGTAATTGATAAAAGCTTTTTTGAACGACGCTGCTGATTTGCTTTTCGAATTTAAAATCTGAGTCAAACTTTACCCCCAGGTTTGTGACACAGTCGCTGAGATACGGGGTCAGAGTGCCGAGGTCAACGTTGGGGGAGGGAGAGCGACTTGGACCGAACAACATAACTTCTGTTTTATCTTCATTTAGGCTCAGGAAGTTAGCTGAAAGCCAGACTTTGATGTCGTGCAGGCAGTCAATAAGACGTTGAACCGTGTTATTTTGTGCCATGGGAAAATAAATCTGGCAATCATGGTGTGTTTGTGGGTGTGTATTCACAGAACGGAAGTATGTGTCAAATGACATTAGAGGAGGGCACTATAAAAGGGTCGTTGTTACCTGCATTTGGTGTAGCGAGAAGAGCAAGCTGAGCTGAATAACCCGAATTTTTGTTGACCACTTTTACACGCGATATTGCACACTTTATAGGAGACTTTGGACGTTATTGATTGCTTTTTTGAGCACTACTGAAAGCTATTGAAAGCTTTGGACACTTCAACTGCATGCTGTCTATAGACGAACTAAGCAAGTTTATTTTCGTACATTCTCCCACTTCATTAAATCATTCACGACATTGCATCTCGGAACTGTGTGTGCTTTACTGGCGAAACAGGAAGCACGCCAAGTACTAAACCCAGCTTTTTACTTTCAAGTAACAGTCCAATCCAGAGTCGCTGTAAGTCTATCAAACAAACCTTTAACCAAGTGATCCGTGCAAACTCGTGCGTTCTTCGACCCTGCCGTGTTTGACTGGAGTGCGGGGTCCTTTTTTGGTCCTCTTTTGGAAAATCTTGCACTCTTTCACCCTTCTTGATTACCTCTCGAGGAACTCTGAAGAAACTTGTATCTTTTTTGCGATTTCTGTCAGGTTTGTCACTGACAGTTTCGTTATGTTTTGGTTTTCCCTCTGTCTGTATTTCCTGTAAGCGCTCTTATTTTGGTTCAGTTTCCTGCTAGTCTCCCTGATTGGCACCTGTCCACACCTGGTGTCAATCAGCCAGCTGCTATTTAGACCTGCTTTGACCTCCAGTCAGTGCTGGAGTATTGTCGATGGGATTGTCGTTCCAGCTGATACTTGTCGATGTCTTTGTTTGCGGTAAGCTGTTCCTGTTTACTAGTTCCTATAGCTATTTGCAGTTTTCTGTCTCCTAGCTTCTTGTTTTCCTGTTAGCTATATCCAATTAGCCGTTAGTTATTCCTAGTTCCTGTTTGCTCGTTCCTGTTCCCTGTCTCCAGTTTTCCTGTGCCTGTTTCCTGGTTTGTGTTTTGCCTTATTTTTATGAACATTAAGTCATGTTTTTCTGCACCAAGCCTGCCTTCTCTGCATCTTGGGGTTCGTCACCAACAACTTGTGACAATTTCCACGGTTCCAACAGCCCAAAACAACGCTAGCATGGGGCAGTTTTCTTCGAGAAAGGCAAAATTCCGCCCAGAACACTATGACAACAGATGCTCGCTTGCCTACCACTTCGAGCCTCGCATAATTAAAGGGGAACATTATCACCAGACCTATGTAAGCGTCAATATATACCTTGATGTTGCAGAAAAAAGACCATATATTTTTTTAACCGATTTCCGAACTCTAAATGGGTGAATTTTGGCGAATTAAATATTCGCTCTCGGAGCGATGACGTCACAACGTGACGTCGCATCGGGTAGCAATCCGCTATTTTCTCAAACACCGGGTCGCAACAGCTCTGTTATTTTCCGTTTTTTCGACTGTTTTCCGTACCTTGGAGACATCATGCCTCGTCGGTGTGTTGTCGGAGGGTGTAACAACACGAACAGGGACGGATTCAAGTTGCACCAGTGGCCCAAAGATGCGAAATTGGCAAGAAATTGGACGTTTGTTCTGCACACTTTACCGACGAAAGCTATACAACGACAGAGATGACAAGAATGTGTGGATATCCTGCGACACTCAAAGCAGATGCATTTCCAACGATAAAGTCAAAGAAATCTGCCGCCAGACCCCCATTGAATCTGCCGGAGTGTGTGAGCAATTTAGGGACAAAGGACCTCGCTAGCACGGCAAGCAATGGCGGCAGTTTGTTCCCGCAGACAAGCGAGCTAAACCTCCCTGGATGTCTTGGCTCACACCGTCCCAAGAGATGATCAAGAGAAGAATATCGACCCTAGCTTCCCTGGCCTGCTGACATGAGGGTATGTCTGCAGAATATATTAATTGATGAAAATTGGGCTGTCTGCACTCTCAAAGTGCATGTTGTTGCCAAATGTATTTCATATGCTGTAAACCTAGTTCATAGTTGTTAGTTTCCTTTAATGCCAAACAAACACTTACCAATCGTTGGTTAGAAGGCGATCGCCGATTTCGTCCTCGCTTTCTCCCGTGTCGCTGGTTGTTGTGTCGTTTTCGTCGGTTTCGCTTGCATATGGTTCAAACCGATATGGCTCAATAGCTTCAGTTTCTTCTTCAATTTCGTTTTCGCTACCTACCTCCACACTACAACCATCCGTTTCAATACATTCGTAATCTATTGAATCGCTTAAGCCGCTGAAATCCGAGTCTGAATCCGAGCTAATGTCGCTATAGCTTGCTGTTCTATCCGCCATGTTTGTTTGTATTGGCTTCACTGTGTGACGTCACAGGAAAATGGACGGGTGTATATAACGATGGTTAAAATCAGGCACTTTGAAGCTTTTTTTAGGGATATTGCGTGATGGGTAAAATTTTGAAAAAATGTCGAAAAATATAATAAGCCACTGGGAACTGGTTTTTAATGGTTTTAAGAATTCTGAAATTGTGATAATGTTCCCCTTTAACGAGCCGCGCATGACGTCAAGTGAATACAACCTATTATCTTGGTACTCACTTTTGTTATTGGCTATTTAGAGAATAATGGCTGTGTTTTCAGTGGATAGTAATCTATACCGCTGCACAGGCTGTACACTGACTACTCTACATTCAATTTTAAGTTTTATAGTATTGAGTAGCTGAAATGTGAAGGGTTTACTCAGTTTGGTGAAATACTCCTACATCCGACAAGTCAGCTTGCTCACACAAAATACTGGTCAGCTCATCTTGGTAACAAACTCCTTAATTTTAGGCACCCCTTGTTGTCATGGTAACGGTAATTACTTGCGGTTAGGGAACAGAAGTCATGCTCAGTAAAGCAGTAAGACAAAAAGAGCCTCCCACATGTTAGCTGTCCTCTAGCCAAAACAACAACACTTTTCCAATATCGCTCTTCACTTGGGATCAATTCATTTACTCTATACACACACACACTCACACACACGCACACACGCACACACACACACACACACACACACACAGGCATCACAAATCCCCAAAGAGCCAATCGACAGAGCATGCAGGAAAAATAAAATTCCTGCACTGATAGAAACTGCCTTCCCCCTAGTATAGGAACACACACACACACACACACACACACACACACACACACACACACACACACACACACACACACACACACCTTGCAAGTACAGCATGTCTCCATCCTTTAGCCTGGTGTCCCTAAGGGGCCGCTGCCGCATAAGGAGACGGAGACATCGCCGTGTGAGAGTGACATATTCACTGAGCCATTGGCACTAATGAAAGATATTAGTCATACACACATTAGCAGCAGGAGGGGAGAGGAGGAGGTCAGTGTAGAGTCAGGAGGATAGGAGGAATATGTTTGAGAATGACACAAACATAGAAACGAAAGAAATAGTGAAAAAGGTGTGGAGCAAGGAAATGGACACGGGGATTTAGTGTGTGTGTGTGTGTGTGTGTGTGTGTGTGTGTGTGTGTGTGTGTGTGTGTGTGTGTGTGTGTGTGTGTGTGTGTGTGTGTGTGTGTGTGTGTGTGATAGGAAGGTCTGCATGCAGTCCACGTGTGAAAGTAAAGAGCATGGCAGCCATTGGATTTAGCAATACTGCCTGGCTGCATCCAACATAAACCCCTACGTTCACAGCCAGCAAAGACGACAACGCTTTGTCTCAACAATTAGTCTCATCACGCACACATGCGCACATCGGTGTCAGACGTACGTGTGGAGGTCACATTTAGAACAAAAGAACCACTTTTATATTTCTTTAAGAGGACATTTCACAAGCGATGCAATCCAATTACACAGAGAGAAAGGAGGCGCGTGACACCTGCATCGCTAAAGTAATTTTCACTTTGGAGCCTTGCGAATCAGACCAAAGACAGCTGGAATGTCATCCAGACGTGTGTTTGTTGGTGTAAAAGGGCCTCGTTGCCTCACTGGCTTAAGGTCACCAAAGAAAAACGTCAAAAGACAGCATGATCACACGTATTGGTGTGAGTTTCTCGAGACTTTTACAAGCTGGTCATGTTTTAAAGGGGAACTGCATTTTTGGGGGAATTTTGTCTTTAATTCACAATCCTTATGAGAGACAAGAACATATGTGTTTTTTTTTTATGCATTCTAACTCGTAAATAAAAGTGAACTTACAATGGACCCAATGGGAGCCATGGCATCATTGTGTATATGTTGACCATAAAACCAAATAAATGATCATCCAAAAAGTGCCAACAATACTCCATTTACATTCTGTGCCTTAAATATTAACCAAGTATTAGCGATATTGTTATTATAAGTGCTACCGTTAAGGACCTACATGTAGTGGTGCATTGATCAGAGAGCGGCAACTTCCTTATGCTAATACTGTATATTGACATCCTGAGCTAGTGAGGTGCTTTCTCGCTTCGGAGCTCGTGAATAAATCGTGCCTCTCCCCTGGATAGTAAAATGATGTGGACATAAACTGAGAAGTTGGTACACTTTGACAGCCAACTTAAACCCGGAAATGGCGAAAAAGACCCGGAAAGATGCTTTGTTCCACAATCCTTTTTTCTTTGTGATGATTAAGAGTTATTGTTCAACTAAATGGGAATATATGAACATCCTAACAGTCGGCATTCTGGTGAGAGCAGACATTGTACAGTGAGTGATGTTTTATTATGTTTGTTGTTTTTTTATGATGTCTGCATTGAGTAATAATGAGACGTAACGAACGCATTATTCATGCGTTCATTACGTCTCGTCTCGATTACTGTAACGTATTATTTTTCGGGTCTCCCTATGTCTAGCATTAAAAGATTACAGTTGGTACAAAATGTGGCTGCTAGACTTTTGACAAGAACAAGAAAGTTTGATCATATTACGCCTATACTGGCTCACTTACACTGGCTTCCTGTGCACTTAAGTTGTGACTTTAAGGTTTTACTACTTACGTATAAAATACTACACGGTCTAGCTCCAGCCTATCTTGCTGATTGTATTGTACCATATGTCCCGGCAAGAAATCTGCGTTCAAAGAACTCCGGCTTATTAGTGATTCCCAGAGCCCAAAAAAAGTCTGCGGGCTATAGAGCGTTTTCTATTCGGGCTCCAGTACTCTGGAACGCCCTCCCGGTAACAGTCAGAGATGCTACCTCAGTAGATGCATTTAAGTCCCTTCTTAAAACTCATTTGTATACTCTAGCCCAGTGGTTCTTAACCTTGTTGGAAGTACCGAACCCCACCAGTTTCACATGCGCATTCACCGAACCCTTCTTTAGTGAAAAAAATATATATATATTTTTTTTTCAAATTCAAGACAAAGTTGTATGTTTTTGGTAACACTTTAGTATGGGGAACATATTCTAAGTAACAAAGACTTACTTTAGAGTTATTTGGACACTAGAGGAACATATTCTAAGTAATAAAGACTTAATTTGGTTAGGGTTGGGGTTAGAGGGTTAGGGTCAGGGTTAGAGGGTTAGGGTTATAATAAGGCCATGCCGAATAAGGCATTAGTAAGTACTTAATAATGACTAGTTAAGAGCCAATATGTTACTAATTTGCATGTTAATAAGCAACTAATTAATGGTGAATATGTTCCCCATACTAAAGTGTTACCATGTTTTTTTTACTGGTGCATAAAATGAACCGTGCATGAACATCACCTTGTTCAAACAACAAAACCAACACAGTGCATAAACTCACAACAAACTACACACCTGCAAATCAGTCAGCTGTTTCCGTATCCGTAATACGCCGATAGGGAGAAGTTTGTATTTACACGATGAGTCGGGTGTGTTTTGACCTCCGCCGAACCCCTGAGGCCGACTCACCGAACCCCTAGGGTTCGATCGAACCCAGGTTAAGAACCACTGCTCTAGCCTTTGAATAGACCCCCTTTTAGACCAGTTGATCTGCCGTTTCTTTTCTGCTCTGCCCCCCTCTCCCTCAGGGTGGGAGGGGGGCACAGGTTCGGTGGCCACGGTTGAAGCGCTGGCTGTCCAAAGTCAGGACCCGGGCTGGACCGCTCGCCTGTGCATCGGTTTGGGACGTCTCTGCGCTGTTGACCTGTCTCCACTCGGGATGGTCTCCTGCTGGCCCCACTATGGACTGGACTCTCACAATATTATGCTAGATCCACTATGGACTGGACTCTCACAATATTATGCTAGATCCACTCGACATCCATTGCACCGGTCACCCTAGGGGGGCGGTCCTCACATTTGCGGTCCTCTCCAAGGTTTCTCATTGTCCCATTGGGTTGAGTTTTTTCTTGCCCTGATTTGGGATCTGAACCGAGGATGTCGTTGTGGCTTGTGCAGCCCTTTGAGACACTCGTGATTTAGGGCTATATAAATAAACATTGATTGATTGGCATTGATTGATAATAATCAGTAATGATTTTGAAGGAAAAAGTGAACGTTGTGATGCGTTTTTGAAATGAATGCGCCGTCGTATGCTTAAAATGAGCAAAATACGTAAATATTACATGTTATTGTGAATGTGCCTGTTATTACATTACATATACTGTATACTTTGCGTGTACCGGTATATAGAACCTTAATGAAGGTGTTTGGGTGTTTTTAAGTGCTCTATACGCAGAATAGAGCAACTCCCATAGGCTGAAGACTTTTGCTTGCATTTACTTATTAGAGTGCATAAAAAACAAAACATATATGTGCTTGTCTTAAATGAAGATTATGAATGATAGGCAACATTAAAAAAAAATGCTGTTCCCCTTTAAGACTGTAACATTGTCAAGCATTATCAACACAATTCAAGATTAAACAGAGGAAGAGCAGAGATATAGTGGACTGTGTAGGATCTCGGGAAGTATTGATACTGCTTTGTGAATTCCAACAGTGCCTCAGCGACTTTGACACAATAATAGCCTTTGATAGCTTGAATTATTTATTGTTCATTTTCGACTTCCTGTCTGTAGTCATCAATAATTTATCCACAACATTCATACTGTATCTTATTGGCCTGGTGTCTATAGATGTGGCACCGGCAGCTTTATAAAGCTTAGATTAAATAAGCACTGCTTCTTCCTACTCCTTTTTGGACATGTTGAATTGTGCAAATGTAAGCATGTAATGTAACTTTGCTCAAAATGAACTAAACAATTACAATATTATTGCATTAATAATTTCTTCTACAAGCAGCAACACTAACAAAAATGAGCTTGTACCCATTTTTGTATCCCCGCCTAAATCTGGGAAAGCTTTGACTAGAGCAGTGCTTCTCAATTGTTTTCTGTTAAGGAAGAAAAAAACATTTTGTGCCCCATTCATCCTCCACCGCGACTATAAAAAGTGGAATTTGTCTATAAAACTGTTATAAGTGAACTTCTGCATTAGGCAGAGGATAATCTCAGCACACCTTATGTGTGTGCGACAATCATTGGTTAACTTAACATTGTATCCTCATCAACATTTAAGAAAATAAACAAGAAAAAAATATAGATCAAAGAATAACTTTATTAACATTCATTAATATTGTGAACCAATTTGTCTGAAATAAAATAAAAAGTTATCCTTATTTACCAGTAAACTAAAAACGTTTTTTTACTGACTTGAACCATTTGATACTGAAAAATACAATCAAACTCACTCAATAAATAATATATAATTCAAATTGATCAGCAACAACAACTCAAGAGCACAATATATAAAACAACAAACAAAAATTAAAGCTGCAAGCAGCGATGGATGGGACCGACTTTGACAGCATATAAAATCCAAACCGGAGCAATAATTAAAACTCTTTGGTCAACTTTTAATCAGAAGGGTTCAATCTCTCTCCTGTGCTAGTTCGAAGCCGACACAACAAACGCGCTCAGAGGAGATAATGTTTAAAAAAGGTGACCGGTTTTTACAAAACTTTTGTTTTGAAGGAGGAATTGCAAACTTCCTGTTGATATTTGCTGGGGGTTGTCAATATATGAAATGTAGGTCTAAGTAAGACCTACATAGAGGTTTTTGTTTCATGTCTCTAAAACATTCTTACTGGAAGTTACAGGCAGTTTTGTCTGAGTTTTCTTCCTAGGAGCAGTTGTGTTTGTGTTTTCTTCCTAGGGGGCGCTAAAGCGCAATTATGAGTTTTTTTTTTTTTTTTTTTTTATTAGATCTCAATTTTTGCCAGTCTTGATGTGTGTGTCCAGTTTGGTGAGTTTTGAAGCATGTTAAGGGGGTCAAATTACAGCTCAAAGAGGCAAAAGTGACTGTTTTTAGTAAACTTTTGTTTTGAAGGGGAAATTGCCAACTCCCTGTTGATTTTTGCTGAAGGATGTCAATGTATGAAATTTAGGTCTAAGTCAGACCTACATAGAGGTTTTTGTTTCATGTCTCTACGACATTCCTACCAGACGTTACAAGCAGTTTTGTCTGTTTTGTCCTAGGGCGCGCTAGAGCGCAATTTTGAGTTTTGGGGTTTGGTTTTTTTAATAGATGGCAATTTTCGCCAGTCCTGATGTGTGTGTCAAATATGGTGAGTTTTGAAGCATGTTTAGGGGGTCAAATTACAGTTCAAAGAGGCGGCGGAATACTAATAATAAAACGCACAAAATACAATAGGGTCCTCTGTCCCAAAGGGACATTGCGGTCCCTAATTAATAAAACAATTTGAGCTGATTTTTTCTAATCACAATGAGGAAGCCAACATTAATGGCTCTAATGATTTGTTTGCAGTGCACAGCTTTTTGGAGCATGATACTGGTAAAGCACGTCTCCTTAGGGGGTCTCGCCCCACTATTTGAGAAGGACTGAACTAGGGTAATAGATGTTGGGGAAAACAAGCAGCTTATTGTTCGGAGTCTGTAACCAAATAAGTAATATAGTGACAAATGTAACCTGAACTAAATATATTTTTTTCTGGCAATACTCCAGATATTGAAGCACATGTTCAATGCTGACGCGGGCGCATCTTACCTGGCAAAGAAAGAGGCAGCAGATGAGCCGGTGGTCTGTGCTGTGCTGGCAGAGGTGGTGGTCGCCGGACTGTGTGAAGGTGAGTTTGTGTGTGACGAAGAGTTTGTGTGTGAAGGCGAGTTCGTGTTGTAGCGGTTCAGCGCGGCCTCGGTAAAACATTCTCTGGACGCCTCCGAGACCATCTGAGAGATCTGATGGGGAGAGAGAAGGTAGATAATAACAATGAGCCAGCTTCATTTGGATCTTGATGAGTTTTACTGACTTGTGTTTTTATGTTTATAAAAAAGTAGTGGATAAACACAAAATAAAAACACAATTAGTTTGCGATATCACTTTACTGTAAATCTGCTTTAGTTTAGCATTTATTTACAAGACAAATAGCAGCATGAATGGACTGATTTCCTCTTATTTTAGGCCATTTTTCTTACAGTACAGTTCTGATCCAAGGCAGAGAGGTATTCCCCGTTTTCAGCAGGAAACTACCGTATTTTGCCCTTATTTCCTGTCAGCCACCTACAGTATTTAAATGGTTTCCCTTAAATTCACATATTTTAACATTTATTTTCGTTGTCACATGGTGACAATATCCATGCTTGAGCCACTAATCTATGAGGACAGCGCTGCAGCGCATCAATAGAGGGGGTCAGGTCTTGAAGGCAAAGGTGGTCGCTGTGCTAAACAGCAGAGAAAGGACAGAGAGATTCAAACAGACACACTAATATCTTAAAACTGGAAGGATTAGGATTCTATTTTTATAAAAAAAATAACATAATATTTATGTACATAAGAGAGAAGGTGGTTTTCCATTGGTGAAATAGATATGGGTTATTGATTACAGTTCTTTATGTTCTTTCACTGCTCCAATAAAGGACCTAATAGCTTGCCTGAAAGTAAATCTGCAAGAATGCACATGTATGTATGCTTGTGTGAGTGTGTGTGTGTGTGTGTGTATGTGTGTGTGTGTTTGTGTGTATGCGCGCATATTTACTGCTAAAGGGTTCACAGGGTCCACGCATGCAGCAGCATGCTGCCTTGATAAATCACCGATACTAAATGAGATGCCTCTATAGTTTATACCACACTCCTTTGTGCACTGATGCCCATTTCCCAGTTCCTGACTGAGCTCCCCATGCTGCATTATTTAAGCTCTGGTGACCGCTCACAACACAGGTCTAGTGGGCCACTTTGAAAACCTTCACTTTGTGCTGCTTCTATCCATCTTGAGGAAGTAATGGGAAGAGGGACATAATTGTCGCACAGATCATTATACCATATAACCTCAAATAATCGCTTCCTCTAGATGGAATTAGTGGCTCGGCGTGTCATCCACTTAAGGCAAATAAATGTCTTACTCTTAGAAATACTGTTGGTGCTAATTGTTAGCCATGATTATCTATTTGCCTCAGTTCTTGTGGGCACTGAAGACTTAAGGGGAGATGCAAGAGCTTGTAAAAAAAAAAAAAAATCAGCCTGGTCTAATAGTACAGTAATGCAGCCAGGGCAAACTGGAATAAACATTTAACACTAAAGCTCATATGTATAGTTGGGATGAAATAGTTTACCAGATAACTGGCTAACAATTAAAACGGTTAGAATTAACATATCCCCCCAAAAAAATGGTCAGATTACCATGTTTAGCGCCTGAGAATCCAATGTAAAATTGAAAGACAGTTAAACAATAAACAGAAGAAGAATTCAGATGCATACAGTATATGTTAAGGTGCTACCTCATAGGGGTGTGAATCGTTGGTCACCTAACGTTTCGATCGGACTCCGATTCCTTGGGATGACAATTTAACACGATTCTCGGTTCAAACCGATTCTCGCAATGTATCATATGGAATAATAGTTATAATGAAACTTTTTTTTTAAACAGGTTGCAGGTTAGAAAAATTCCTTCTGGTTGCATGGAGAGGGCTTAAAAACATATTTTTGAAAGGTGGTTCTTATTAAAAAAACGTTTTTATTTATTTTAAATCAAATTTTAAAAAGGATTTAGAAACGAGATGAATAAGAATGTGATGCAAATAAAAAATGTTGTGCACCCCTACTACCTTATTTATTTTGCTACAACAAAATGTGACAAACTTTTAAGTGGCAGCAATCAAAATACGTTTGCACACTAATCCTATTCTTTCTCTGTTTTGTTCTTCTCTTTTAGTTAAAAAAATAATAAAAAAATCCAAAAGTGCACTCGTTCGTCTTCATTATGATCTAAACTGTAAATCCCAAACATTACCTCCCTTGCCTGTCTCTTAGATTTATTGCAGTCTTCCATCTGTTTCAAACCACAGGCCACACAAGAGTCAAACCACAGAATGTGGCCAGAAATGCAGGGATGGTGTGGGGATAGAGAGTAAGTGTGTGTGTGTGTGTGTGTGTGTGTGTGTGTGTGTGTGTGTGTGTGTGTGTGTGTGTGTGTGTGTGTGTGTGTGTGTGTGCGTGTGTGTGTGTGTGTGTGTGTGTGTGTGTGCGCTATTATCAGGGGAAAACACATGCGATCCGTAAAGCAATCCTAAATCTTTACTGCAGTTGAGTAGAAGTAAGGAGACAGTTTGACGGAAGATACATTGAAAAGTACGTAAGCGGGAGAATGAAAAAGGATGTTTTGTTCATTGGAGTTAGTGAAAAGACACAGGGCATGATCGATTAAAGGTTTGCGTGAATTTAATCACGTGCAAACTTGACAGCTCTGATCTACTAAACTTGTAAACTTGGGAGACGCAATCCGCGTCGTCTTTTAAGTGAGCAAAATCAGAAGCGCAATACATTTGGCCTGTCTGTTTTCATGAATATGGAGAATATATGCTGATTTCCAGAATGGCCACAATACTGGGAGCATAAGATGCAAATATAATCACTCAGCTAACACAATGTAATTTATCAGTGTTGAAACTGTTCTGCGGCCGCTATTTTTGCTTCTCTATTAAGCATGTCTGGCACAGTTAAACAGATGGCTATGGGAAAAGGCAAGAATCACTCTGCAAAGACTGCTAGACAGACAATACTTTTCCCTATGTGTATGTGTGTGTCAACATATTTGATCAGTCATGAATAAAACATAATAGACATGTCGTCTATTCAGCAATATAATTTTATAGCTGCTGGATTTAAGGGACTGATTCAAACAAATTCAATTGACAGGTTCTAGTGCAGTGGTTCTTAACCTTGTTGGAGGTACCGAACCCCACCAGTTTCATATGCGCATGCACCAAACCCTTCTTTAGTGAAAAATACAATTATTATTTTTTTCAAATTCAAGACAAAGTTACATGTCTTTTTTACTGGTGCACAAATTGAACCGTACATGAACATCACCTTGTTCAAAGAACAAAACCAACACAGTGCATGAACTCACAACAAATTACACACCTGCAAATCAGATGGAAAAGTAGAGGGAACATTGTTTGGTGGTATCCATAGTACGCCGATAGGAAGAAGTTTTTATTTACACGATGAGTCGGTTGTGTCTTGACCGCCGCGGTGGAGGCTCCGCCGAACCCCTGAGGCCGACTCACCGAACCCTTAGGGTTCGATCCAACCCAGGTTAAGAACCACTGTTCTAGTGTCTGCTGGTGTGGGTTTTTTTCATTTGGGGAATGTATTATTAAAACACTTATATGAAAAAACGTCTTGCAATATGCATTTTCTCACAATTGGATCATTTGAGACGTGTCAATACGCTGCGGTGCTGTGCCTCTGTGTGCTAGAAATAGCTTCTGTTGTATAGATCGTGATTCTGTATTGCAGAAAAAGTGATACAGATTATGGATGTGTGATTTTTTTTTTCAACAACATTGCAAAACCCCACATGTTGTAGAGCATGATAACATGAATGTGGAGGGAAACAAGTGTTTCCATGGTGAAGCCGCTAAATACAAGCAAAAAACTAATTTAAGTAGGGCGGTCTGCACCAGTTTTGCACTTGTTATTAATTCTACACAAAATCTCAGTAGGAAATGAGCTATTTAGCTACAATCTGGTGCAGAACATATCTGTCTTTGATCTTAATGTCTCTGCATTGTCCCTTCAAATAAAGACTAAACTAACTAACATGCAACACGTTCACTAGTAGTGCACAGAATTTTCTAATTTGCACATGCGGTTTTGCACGTGTTATTTGGATCTTTGTAGATCAGGCTAAAAGAGAGTGGACAGAACCCAAAACACTGCAAATATGTTTTCAATGTCTTTGTGTTGTCAGTGGAGACAGAAAAAGACATCAACATATTTGAGTGCAACACAAACAGAGAAACAACAGTTTCAATGTACAAACGTACAATGGTACTTCAGGATACAAGTTGAACTGGTTCTTGCATGTTTGTGAAACAGCGTCACCCATTGAAATGACTTTAAATAAATCTAATCAGTGGTCGACCCTATAAAACACCACACTTTTACCTGTACCACGCTTTTTAAAAAGAAAAACTTTTAGTTAAAAAAAATACTACATCAAAACAATAAAAGAGAGCGTACAACAAACAACTACAGTAGTTTAATGAAGTAAAGTAATAATACTTTACAGGATTTACTTTGGAGAGCGAACTTTTATGATATTTCCTTTGAGTTGCTGCTCCATTAAACACACCGTCAGCAGCTTCTCCATATTGTAATGGATAAATGTGATGTTATTTAAACACCCTTGGCTGGCGTTAGACTTCTCCTGCTTCAGTAGGGTGTGGATTAGCAGTGCTGTGCCGAGTCGGCTCCACGCTCGGTTAAATCTTTTGGAAATGTCTTTAATTCAGTGAATATCATCTGCTTCTTCTCACTACTTTCTGTCCTTCACACTCACTTTATTCATTTCCATGGTTGACAAACAAAGTTATGTCACTCTCTAGATCAGAGGTCGGGAACCTTTTTGGCTAAGAGAGCCATGAAAGTCAAATATTTTAAAATGTATTTCCGTGGGAGCCATATAATATTTTTTAACACTGACTACAACTAAATGCGTGCATTTTTAAGTAAGACCAACATTTTTAGAGTATAATAAATCTATTATTCTTTTTAATAACATTGTTATTTTGAAGCTAACCAATAATAAATAAAATACTTCTTACCATTAATGCGACTTTTTGAACAGGTGCGGTAAAAAAACGGATGGATGGATTAATATGCATGAGAATGTTTTATATTTTGAACATTATTTTTAAAACTGCGATTACCACCGGAATTATTCATTACTTATCGTGTTAAGCAATGTCAGCTAAGATTTATCTGAGAGTCAGGTGCAGTCATCAAAAGAGCCACGTCTGGCTCTAGAGCCATAGGTTCCCTACCCCTGCTCTAGATGTAAAATAAACCTAGCGAGTAAAACACAGGATGTTTTGCTCGGCTCTTACGGGGTTAACTGTGGTATTTGCTATGTCAACTAGTGGTTTCATGGCTCATAATCCGAATGTTTGCTCGTAACCTAAAGCATAACAATTGGCCAATAGACAGCTGTATTAGGGCGGCGTGGCTCAGTTGATAGAGCGGCCGTGCCAGCAACTTGAGGGTTCCAGATTTGATCTACGTTTTGTCATCCTAGTCACTGCCGTTGTGCCCTTGGGCAAGACACTTTACCCACCTGCTCCTAGTGCCACCCACACTGGTTTAAATGTAGCTTAAAGATGGAGATTTCACCATGTAAAGCGCCTTGAGTCTCTAGAGAAAAGCGCTATTAAAAATATAATTCACTTCACTTAACATCCCAAAAAACTCTTAAGCTGGTCGACTAGCATCTCGAGGTACGTCTGCATTTTAAAAGGTATAATATGTAACATTAATTCAATAAATAGCAGTGTTTTTTCTGCGGCTCCCCACAGTATATTTAAGGCACTGTTGTACAGTATATACAATTGGATTACAATTGCACACAAAGTTGTGTGCAATACTGAACGCTATTCTGAACTGTGAAGTTCGCAAGAAGTTAGTGCTATTGCAATGTGAGAGATGTTTTTGCTGGTCCAACACTATACCGGTAGGTTGTCATAGCAATAGCACAAATTCTGTATTCCGTATTATAAGGACTTAAAAAAAAAAACTTTAAATTTTCAACCAAGAATTGTCAATTTTCCATACAGATAAAACAGATAAAGCCTGATCTACTAAGATCCAAATACCACGCGCTAAACAGCACGTGCAAACTATAAAATTGTGTGTATACTATTAGTGGGCGTGTTCTGCGTGATCAACTGAAAAGTCAATCACTATGTGCCCTTCACATTAATGTTATTGTGCCCTTCACGTGTGATGTTGATTAACTAACAGCACTTATCAACTTTACCACATTTTTTGCAAAAGAGAATCGCACTCTTGAGACAACATAGACTATTTTTAGCGCACTGACGCGCTGCAGAAACAGCAGTGCATTAATGCGCCTGAAATGATCCAAACGCAAGAGAATGTTTATTGAAATATGTCTTTTCAGACAAGAGATTTGTCAAACATGTTTTCTAAATAGGAAAATGAACGGCATTTGAAAAAAAACCACTAGCAGACACCAAAACGGTGTAATCAAATTTGTTTTAATCAACCCCTTATGTCAGGGCTATTCAACTACATAATGAAGAGGGCCACAGTTTCAAGAGCCCAAGGTCTCAGGGGCCAGACATCAACATTTGGATGTTTTTTTAGAAAGTGCCTTCGCAGGTCATATTCCTTTGAGGCTGTGTTTACTTATTTATAAAGTAAACAGATCAGCTTTCTTCACACTGCACTGTCAATACATTTATTATTCTGCCCTTGCTACTCGTTTCCAGCGTGTGCAGCTAGACAGACAGTTCACAACATGAAGAAACATTTTTTTGATGATTGATTTTCCTTCTTTGGAATTGTTTTTCTTCCCAGTTTTATTTCTTTGTACGTCTTCCTTTTTTTAGGTTTGTAAGACTAAAAATTTAAACATTACAAAAGTATAATATCCATTGTGTATTTTACATAAATAAAATAGAAGGTATCCTGTTTATACACACAACAAACACATGTGGTTTAACACAATTAAACCTAAGGTGTAGCTTTATTGCCCTCTACTGATCAAATTTAGCACTAAATGTATTATACCAGTTTTGATTGCCAAAGTTAAACAGCCAAAAACAACACAACCACAAATTCAACATATATCACAAAGTCAGCAATTTCAATACATTTATACTTTGTTGTCTGGCCGCTGTTTTTGTTGTTGATTTTTTAGATTTATTTGGATTTTTTTCATCGTCGAGAGTGCCATCTTATTCTACTCAACCACTGCTGCTTCATTGTGACACACATGCTTTGCTATTGGCCTCTGCGGGGTGGCGGGAGTACTGCTTGCATTAGCAACCCTGTTTTGAATGGTTTCATCAAGCCTATTTGGGTGTTGTTCTGCTTTGGCAGGCCAGATGTGGCCTGCGGGCCGCCAGTTGAATAGGCCTGCCTTAGGTCATACAGCAGCAATACCATTCTAAATTGATATGGCTGAATAGACAACATGTCTAATATTTTGTATATATTACAGGCCAAATATGTTGAGACACACACGGTCGAAAGATTGTCTGTCCATCGTCTGTCTTAGTGGCACGAGCCCCTCTTTGCTCACAACCGTGTGTGTGTGTAACTTCACAAGACCTTAGGGTCTTTTTAACCTGTCCCGCACAGGTTTTTGCTTCACATTGTTCATATATTGTTCTTTTTTTCTCTCTCTCTTTCTGTGTATGCAAATAAAAAAATAATACAACTTTCTCAGTTTGTACATACTTTTCAGATGTGCTAAATAAAGACGCGAGATTGGGCCCATAGAACAGTGATCAGCATTGATAAATCACATTGTGCGTGCTGAATGATTATATTTGCATCTCTTCCTCCCAGTATTGTGGGCGTTCTGATGATCAGCATATATTTTGAATATTCATGAAGACAGGCACGCTAATGAATTGCGCACAAGTTTAGTAGATCAGCTTTGATATCAAGTTTGTACGTGTATTAATACACGCAAACCTTTACTACTGTAGATCAGGCCCTTAATGTAGCATCCAAATATTCATACTATTGCTTTAACACTTCGTCATCCATCCATCCATTTTCTACCGCTTGTCCCTCTCGGAGTGACGGGGGTGCTGGACAAGTAGCCACCTCATTGCAGGGCCAACACAGCAAGGCAGACAACATTCAATGTCCTTAATCATTTTTAACTTATGATTCTGGCACTTAAAAGCATACTTGCCAACCCTCCCGGATTTTCCGGGAGACTCCCGAAATTCAGCGCCTCTCCCGAAAACCTCCCGGGACAAATTTTCTCCCGAAAATCTCCCGAAATTCAGGTGGAGCTGGAGGCCACGCCTCCTCCAGCTCCATGCGGACCTGAGTGACGTGTCGACAGCCTGTTTTCACGTCTGCTTTCCCACAATATAAACAGCGTGCCTGCCCAATCACGTTATAACTGTAGAATGGTCGAGGGCGAGTTCTTGGTTTCTTATGTGGGTTTATTGTTAGGCAGTTTCATTAACGTCCTCCCAGCGCGTTAACAACACAACAACAGCAGTCACGTTTTCGTCTACCGTAAAGCAGTTCATCTGCTGTAAACAGCAATCTTGTGACACTCTTAAACAGGACAATACTGCCATCTACTGTACATGCATATGTGACAATAACATCTACGGCTTTTAGAGAGTGCAGTGCACAACTGCGCACACAACAAGGAGATGAAGCAGAATGCATCATCAGAGAGGGTGTTCAGCATGGTTAGAAAAATAGTGACAGAGAATAGAACAAGGATGGACAGTTCAACCCTTAACTCAACAATGAGTAGATGAGTGTTATGTGTGTGTATATGTGAAAATAAATGAACACTGAAATTCAAGTTTTTCTCTTATTTATATATGTATATATATATATATATATATATATATATATATATATATATATATATATAGCTAGAATTCACTGAAAGTCAAGTATTTCTTGTGTATATATGTATATATATATATATATGAAATACTTGACTTTGTGAATTCTAGCTGTAAATATACTCCTCCCCTCTTAACCACGCCCCCAAACACGCCCCCCCCCCCCCGTAAATCGGAGGTCTCAAGGTTGGCAAGTATGCTTAAAAGACAGGTTAAAAACT
Source organism: Nerophis lumbriciformis (assembly GCF_033978685.3). NCBI lineage: Eukaryota > Metazoa > Chordata > Actinopteri > Syngnathiformes > Syngnathidae > Nerophis > Nerophis lumbriciformis. Next base: position 41,422,510 of record NC_084553.2, on the reverse strand, counting down.
ATGAACATTTTCCCTAATGTGCTCTTTTCTGCCCATAGGAACTCCCTCAGCGTCTTTTTGTAGACTCTCCAATATTGTAAGCTTTCCTTATGATTCACAAACCGTCTTTCGATCATCTATGTGGCAGCACCCCCCTGCCATAGTTTGCCGTCTCTCAGAGGTGAGTGTAAACACGGGTGATTTATTATCCTGCTCTTTTTCCTCCCCTCCCGCTGAACCACCATAACTGTCATAATTTACAGCAGAAACATTGACATTGCACACCGCCCAGCAGCAGGGACACTATCTCTAACAAAGACGTGCACCTGCAGGAACCACATGCTCATTGACTGTATCAAAACACAATATACTCCTACAACGCCTTATTAGGTACACCTGCACAATCAAATGAGATACAGTAAACACTGTACTCATAGAGTTACATTTTACATATTGATCTTTATAAATGTGCATGTCGTTTATATAAGCTAAAAACTACCCTGAATCAAAGTAAATTGAAGCTGAATATTAGTAATTTTGTAAAGGGCCGAAAAGCATTGCAAATTTGCCCGTCCTCTGCCACAACTCGTCAGCGGTTCCACAGTCCTTTGCTGGGGTACATGAGCAAAACATATAATTAATCTGATCTCTGAAAAATGTGTTCCCTCGCCAACAACAATCTGGATGTAGCGGTCGTCATTGATCACTAATACAGATGAAGGTAAATATTCATAGTTAACGACCACTGTGGCTGCTCCATCAGGAGACACTGCCCTTTAGCGTTTTAGAAGAGAATTGCAAATCACATGTTCAAGAGCATGACGAGGGTACATCACGACGCCATCATAAAGCTATGCTTAGAGCGGACGCTGTAGCACAGTGGAGCATTAAGACTGCGTGCGCAACAAGTGCAAAAGTGGTGCAGACAGATCTATTTAAATGAGGTTTTTGCATGTACTACTTGCTTTCCCCATCCGTCATGCTCCAACCCTTAGTGCAGGGGTCACCAACGCGGTGTCCGCGGGCACCAGGTAGCCCGTAAGGACCAGATGAGTAGCCTGCTGGCCTGTTCTAAAAATAGCTCAAATAGCAGCACTTACCAGTGAGCTGCCTCTATTTTTTTAAATTTTATTTATTTACTAGCAAGCTGGTCTCGCTCTGCTCGACATTTTTAATTCTAAGAATCCAAGAAAATATTTTAAAGACTTGGTCTTCACTAACTGACAAAGAAACAGATAACAGATTTGGTGTCCAGTTCAAAGTGTGACATGATTTATTTAAAAATTTGAGAGTTGACTTTTGTATTTTACATGAGTTTTTATTTGTACAAACATGGTGCAAAGTAATTCATGATTTGTTAAAAAAATGTTAGTGGCTAGCTAGTTAAAATAGGATATTGTGATTTCACAAGACTGTCTTAGAAGTGATCATTTGAAAATGTTCAATTTGAAAAATGTGCACTTAGAGAAAATATAAAAATAAAGTGTTGCATATTGATATTTATCTGTTTCTATATATATTTATTGTGAGAAATCATTAAGATGATCAGTGTTTCCACAAAGATAAATATCATTAATTATTAATAATAACATAGAGTTAAAAGTAAATTGAGCAAATTGGCTATTTCTGGCAATTTATTTAAGTGTGTATCAAACTGGTAGCCCCTGCGATGAGGTGGCGACTTGTCCAGGGTGTACCCCACCTTCCGCCCGATTGTAGATGAGATAGGCTCCAGCGCCCCCCGTGACCCCAAAGGGAATAAGCGATAGAAAATGGATGGATGGAAACTGGTAGCCCTTCGCATTGATCAGTACCCAAGAAGTAGCTCTTGGTTTCAAAAAGGTTGGTGACCCCTGCCTTAGTGTATTGTTATGTTGTGGATCATGCAACACACAACTATAATCTGTGACACCTTTTCTGAGCAATATAATGTGGAAGCGCTCCTCCAGTTCGATCTACAACAGAACTCACTTTTTAGCACGCTGAAAGTGCGCTCTGGGAGACACCGGCACAAACTTCAATGGTGCTCTTGAATGATGCAGACACAAGAAAATGTAGTTTTGTCATGTAAGAGATATTTTGATTAATTTCGGTGTCTGCTTACACCAAAATCAGCCATCAGCTCAAGGTGGAATTCCTGGACAGACAATATGTCTGATATTTCCATTTCAGACAGTCCAAATATGTTGACATGTGCATGAAAGATGGTCTCTCTTCGGTGTCTGTCATTGCACCAATTGCCTCATTTTTTTTCAACAACATTGCAAAACCCCATATGTTGGAGAGCATGATAACATGAATGTGGAGGGAAACAAGTGTTTCCATGGTGAAGCCGCTAAATGAAAGCAAAAACCTCATTTAAGTAGGGCGGTCTGCACCAGTTTTGCACTTGTTATTAATTCTACACAGAGTCTCAGTAGGAAATTAGCTATTTAGCTACAATCTGGTGCAGAACATATCTGTCTTTGATCCTAATGTCTCTGTGCATTGTCCCTTCAAATAAAGACTAAACTAACTAACATGCATCACGCCCACTAATAGTGCACAGAATATTCTAATTTGCACATGTGGTTTTGCACGTGCAAATTAGCCGCAGTCATTGTGGCGAGAATGACTGTGGCTTAGCCAGTTTGCACGTACCTTCCAGATGTGTTAAACATTGACACAAGCAGCCGCAAATAGTTTCAGTCTTGATTAATCACATTGCAAGTGCTAAATAATAATATTTGCATCTCTTCCTCCCAGTATTATAGGTGTTCTGATGATCAGCATATATGTTTTATTACATACAACCCTTTAGTCTGCACAGAAGGCAGCATTGTGTACCACACATCCCGAGGGCAATAAAGTTGTTGTATTATGTGGGTAAAATTGTTTATAAGTTGAAATACAACAAAATATAATTTCAATAATTAGACAAACATTGTTTTATTATAACAAGAAAAAAATCTAATAAGAACTTTATGAAAATTAAGTCATTATATTATAATGAAAAAAAAGCTAGAAATTTACAATATGAGAATAAACAGTCCAAACGTGTTAAAATAAATAATGGTGCGTAACATTGAATGATATTACACAATCAATAGGCCGATCCCTAGAGAGAGGTTGTTTTGAGTTTATGTAATAGTTTTGACATTTACTTGTCAACATTTTATTCTTGAATTATATGATAATTATTTGTTATAACGTTTTAATTTTTCTTGATAACAACAATATTCCTTTGTACTTGAGCTATTAACAACCATCAGACTTTGTGACAAGCCACAATAGATACATATATTTCTGACCAAGTGTGTAGCGATTGCATAAAACCAATTTTTAGATAACAACCTCATTCAAATCCTGCACGGACTAACAGCTGAACAACTATGGGAATCTGCAGCAGCGACGATATAATTAATACGAAGCAGCCAAAGTTTGAGGAAGACAAGATAAATAGGCATAAGAAATAAGTGAAGAGAGAAAGCCTGTGTGTGTGTGTGTGGTGTGTGTTCGTGCGTGCGTGCATGCGTGCGTGTGGGTGTGTGTGTGTGTAAAACGAGATGGTACCCGGGGTGTGTGACATAGAGTCCCTAGAGTTCTAATTATCACGGTATGAATTATTACATCTGTAGAACACGTTTGCATGGCCACACACACACCCACACACATGTGCACACACACCCACGCACACACACACACACACACACACACACCTCAGGATTTCCCCTGGAGTCTCTCTACCATACACCTCTGGACCACTCATCACTGCAGGCATTCTCCCCTTCTTCTTCTTCTTCCTCCTTTAGTTCTCTTCCTGTCTCCACCAAAACACTTTTGTCTTTACAGGCAAAATAGGAGACATTTTGTATCTCATAGATGGCTTTAAAAAGTCATCCTCATAAGGTGTTCTGGGTTCTTGTTTATAGACAAGGTGGAGAATTGTATTTTAAAAGAGTCAAAGATTTACATATGAAACGCATTAAGTATTGTACCTCTTTCAAGAGTTTTTGTTGATTAGATTGTGCACATGTACATAATAAATTGTCTGGTCAGTGTAGTTTTATATTAGTTGGCCAGTGTTGTATTCTCATTCCTTCCTGTACAATACTGCATTATGAATTGCAGTTTTTGATGTTACAGTCCTCTTGCATTGGTTCTCAGTAGAGGCGTGGGTGTACCTAATGAAGTGACCAGTGAATGGCTTTAAAATAAAAGGAGGGTAGAGAAAGAGACAACACTACTTATAGATGACAAGCACATTATCACCTCTTGTCAGTTAATGAATTCGTAATCCCAAATGTAAACACATTAGATGTTGCTCTTCTTCACATGTCTAATGTATCAGACTGCCCACATGACATTATGTTACTGCTATTACGAGTTCCAATTAACCAACGCAAATATACAGCTCAGCTATAATAGCAGCTCTTACGGTAAATGTTTTCTACGACCAAGTTTTCATATTATTATTGTCAAAATATTTGGCAATTTTCATACACTGTTTCGGTTATCGTCCATTTGGCCACGTATCATTCCCCTAAAGGAGTGTCCAAACAAAGAACCGACATCTTTATTATGCATGTGTAATTTTGCCTATCGTTCACAATCATTATGAAAGACATGATGACAGATGGATTTTTTAAAATGCATTCTAAATATTAAATAAATTAGATCAAAGGTCGCTTGCAATGGAGCCTATGTGAGCCGTTTAATGCTGCCTATAGAGCAGTGGTTCTTAACCTGGGTTCGATCAAACCCTATGGGTTCGGTGAGTCGAGCTCAGGGGTTTGGCGGAGATCAAGACACACCCGACTCATCGTGTAAATAAAAACTTCTCCCTATCTCATCGTGTAAATAAAAACTTCTCCCTATCGGCGTATTACGGATACGGCAACAGCAGAAGTCAGACTGATTTGCAGGTGTGTAATTTGTTGTGAGTTTATGCACTGTGTTGGTTTTGTTGTTTGAACAAGGTGATGTTCATGCACGGTTCATTTTGTGCACCATTAAAAAAACATGGTAACACTTTAGTATGGGGAACATATCAGAGGTGTGGACTCGAGTCACATGACTTGGACTCGAGTCAGACTCGAGTCATGAATTTGATGACTTTAGACTCGACTTGACAAAATGTAAAAAGACTTGCAACTCGACTTAGACTTTAACATCAATGACTTGTGACTTCACTTGGACTTGAGCCTTTTGAATTGACATGACTTGACATGACTTGCTACTTTCCCCAAAACCCAAAGATGAAAAAGTTATTCGGGAGCGCCCCGTATTTTTCATTGTGTACTTGTCTATCAGCGTTGCGTGTGTCAGCTGGTGTGGTCTCAGTACAACAGCCAATCAAATTAGATCTACTTTGTTTTCATCACACAGCATTCATCCAATCAAATTGCAGGACAACCAAGGAAGAAGACATGTCCAAACCACACGCCAGTGAACAAAAAATTATACCTAAAATAATTTTGTTTGGGTATAAAAATTACGAGGTGGTCAACACAAAACGGTTTGCAGTATGCAACACATGCGGTTCGAAAATTACTGATGGAGAGGCAACAACTTCCAACTTCGTCCGGCATTTGAAGTTGCACAAAGAACGATAAGTTTTGAATGAAAGATAACGTTTATTGGCTAAGTAACATGACTTTTATATGCTGTGTAGTTAAATCAGTGAGGCTGTAAACTCACTGCTAACGTTATAACGTTATTGCAAACACGGGAATCTGTTGCAGTTCACTACCTTATTCATACTTTTTGTTCAGTGATTTTTTTTAAGCAGGGTTACGTTAGTCAATATATCACACGTAACGTTAGACGCCGGTCAGCAGCACCGCGTATTTTAGCCACCTAAAAAAAGACAAAAATAGTAAAATAAAGGTCAGTTAAAATGTATACTATATTATGAATATGTGTACCGTTTTAGCTAGCTTTCTGACATACTGTTGGTTGTTTACCTCAGTGGTCCCCAACCACCGGGCCGCGGCCCGGTACTGGTCCGTGGATCGATTGGTATCGGGCCGCACAAGAAAAAAAAATTTCTTTCTTTTTTTAATTAAATCAACATAAAAAACACAAGATACACTTACAAGTAGTGCACCAACCCAAAACAACTCTCTCCCCCCTTTTGTTCTGGGCATTGAACATGAAGACTCTTCCTTCACTGTTCCGAGTGGCCATGAGAGTCTTGGCAGTGCCTGCCTCCAGTGCTCCAGTGGAGCGAGTTTTCAGCCATGGTGGCATCATACTACGCCCCCATCGTGCACAAATGACTGACAGACTCTTGGCTAATTTGGTCTTTTGCAAATGCAATGCAGCATAGGGCCCTGACATATAAAAAGTACAACTTTTTTGTTATGTTCACGTATATGTCATGTTTTTTCAATGTTAACACTTTTGTACAAATAAGTACATTTGCACTTTATTTTTCAATGTGTTTGTTCTGTAAAGGAATGAGTTAATGTTTAAAATGACTGGTTAATAGTGCTATTATAAAGTGCAATGTCAGCACAATTTTCTTTCCTGCAATTTAAAATGCACTTGTTTTAATAAATAAATACAGCGTTTGAAAAGCATACACAATCTGTGTTAATATATTAGTCTGTGGTTAAAAGGACTTGAAAGGACTCGAAACTCAAAATGCAGGACTTAGGACTTGACTTGAGACTTTCCAGTCTTGACTTTGGACTTGACTCGGGGCTTGCCTGTCTTGACTCGGGACTTGACTCCGACTTGAGGGCAAAGACTTGAGACTTACTTGTGACTTGCAAAACAATGACTTGGTCCCACCTCTGGAACATATTCACCATTAGTTAGTTGCTTATTAACATGCAAATTAGTAACATAGTGGCTCTTAACTAGTCATTATTAAGTACTTATTAATGCCTTATTCGGCATGGCCTTATTATGACCCTAACCCTCTAACCCTGGCCCTAACCCTAACCAAATAACTCTAAATTAAGTCTATGTTACTTAGAATATGTTCCCCTATTGTCCAAAAAAACTCTAAATTAAGTCTTTGTTACTTAGAATATGTTCCCTATACTAAAGTCTTAAACTTTGTCTTGAATTTGAAAAAAAAACATCATTTTATTTTTCACGAAAGAAGGGTTCAGTGAATGCGCATATGAAACTGGTGGGGTTCGGTACCTCCAACAAGGTTAAGAACCACTGCTATAGAGCCTTTAAAAACATCCAAATATCTCCATTAGGGTTTTGTACACATGATGTAAGTATATATGTAATGTAGTAACCGGCACATTTATAATAAACTTTAATATTTATTATGAACTACTGTGATCATTTTATGCATACGTGGCGCAATAATTTAAAAAACGCATCACATTTTTTTCTTCATCACTGATTTCTGCTCACAGCAGACTTCATGAGAGCCAACAAACATAATAAAACATCACTTACTGTATACGGTCTGCTGTCATTAGGATGCCGACTGCTAGAATGTTCATATATTCCCATTTAGATGAAAAATGTCTCATAATCCTCGTTAAGAAACGGAGTGTAGGGTGCTGGGGGAACAAACACTTTTCATGTCGTACTCGCCAGTTCCAGGTCCTATATGGCGGTCAAAGTGTCCCAACTTGTCGGATTATATCCTCAGCCATCTACAGTCCAGGTGAGAGGCATGATTTATGATCTACGTTAAACTTACAGCGAGGAAACGGCAGACCACTCGATGATGTAAACATAGGGAGACACGGAAGTGATTACGTCGCCACTATAAATAGTTTGTCTGCGTTAGCGTTTATAATGACAATATCACTAATACTTGGTTAAGATGTAAGTCGCAAAATGTAAATGGAGTATTGTTATTTATTGGATTTTATAGAGGAGCTCCCATTAGCTCCGCTGTAAGCTGCCTTTTTTTACGATTATTTTGTATTTAGAATGCATTAAATCAGTATGTCTCTCATAATGTAAATGATAGGTAAAACTAAAAAAAAAAGTGCTGTTCCCCTTTAAGCTACTGTAAGTCCGCACTGCAGGTCAATTCAGATTTTTTTTGCTCATATGTGACCGATATCTATTTTTTTATGTCAATGTAAAAAGTACAATTCAGATTTTTTTCAAATCTAACCATGGCCTCTTTCGTTTGTGGTTACAAATCAAATATGTATCCGAAGTAACTGCAGTCTGAACAATCAGGTCGCGTTCATCACTCAAGCCATGTCATCCAACGGTAACAGTTATGTTACAATTCTTCGCCAAAACAGACAGCCGCTGAAGTAAATGGTGGACGAAAAAGCAGAGAACAGTCAGTGGCGAAAAAGATGATGTTTTAGAAGTAATTACGTCCATGTCACACTGCTCTACCTCCGAGTCCTCACCCACATGATCATCGGTAGACACGTAGCAACAAGTGCCCCGCAATCTCACTAACTGCCATAGCTAAAATTCACTACTTGCCACTACTTCTCTAGTCTGAGCGCTAACTCCCTCACCTGTTCCTAAGTGGCAATTAGGACACACCTGCCACTGGTTGCCAATCAGGATGCTTTGTATGCCAGGATCACTTTGCTTTGCTTTGCTTTGTACCTCAACGTACTGCTTCTCTTCTTTTAGCTTTCTGTTAGGGCTGGGCGATATGGACGAAAAATTATATCGCGATATATTTTCACTTAAACTCGATATTCGATATATTTTCCGGTGAAAGTATACATATAAAGATATTAATTTTTGAGCGATATTCAGTGAAATTGAAGTGAATGACAACTGTACTGTAAACAGTCAGTGGCACTTTTATTAACCCAGTTAGTCAAGATGGGTTTAAGTAGCACAGAATTACATAACATAAATAAAATAGAAAATGATTATTTCTCCGTAAAATAAATAACACAGCTGTGCAAATAATACAAAATGAATCAAACTCAGATTTAAAAAAAATACATTTGCAGGCAGGCACTTTTTTAATTCTCTTCCTGGTTCGATGACCCGCCCGATCTTGCCTCTGATTGGCCTGTTTCTAACCAATCGTGACTCATCATCGTAAACAACCAACCAATCATGGATGTTCTTATACATGCACGCACGTCTTTGAAGAAGGAAAGGGAGGGGTTTAGTAGCCCATTGAGGGGGTGAACAAGGAACACAACAAATAAGGTAATTTTAACGTGAAATAAATTATATCGATATTACGATATTTTCTTAATTCATATCTTGTTTAAAAATATATCGATATATCTTACAAACTCGATATATCGCCCAGCCCTACTTTCTGTGTGAACAACCGCACTAAAAGAACACCTCAAGGCAAGTTCAACCCTAAACTAACACCCTCCTTTCCACCAGAGGTGGGTAGAGTAGCCAGAAATTGTACTCAAGTAAGAGTACTGTTACTTTAGAGATTTATTACTCAAGTAAAAGTAAGGAGTAGTCACCCAAATATTTACTTGAGTAAAAGTAAAAAGTATGTTGTGAAAAAACTACTCAAGTACTGAGTAACTGATGAGTAACATACACACTCATATCATATATATATATATATATATATATATATATATATATATATATATACACATACATATACATTGATATATACAGTATATAATTTATAAGTATTTATTTTGCTGTTTTTGTTTACATGTTAAAGGTGTTTTAATGAATATACATGCATGTTTAACATATAGATTCCTTTCTTTAATGAAGACTAGAATATAAGTTGGTGTATTACCTGATTCTGATGACTTGCGTTGATTGTAATCAGACAGTCGTGATGATAACGTCCACGTTTTCAAATGCAGGAGAAGAAAAGTTCCTCCTTTCTGTCTAATACCACATGAAAGTGGTGGGTTTTTGGCATCCTATTTGTCCAGCTTCCATATTCGTTTTTATACACTTTACAAGAAATATATTGGTGTCAAACTCCGTAGCTTGCTAGCTTGTTTACGCTGGCTTTCGGAGACTCTTGTTTTGAAAGCGCAGGCGCGATGGCGCGGCACTTTTATTGTGAAGACAGGAACGTCCTCATGTGCGGCCAGTCTTGAGGCTTTTGACGGTATCTTTTTTCCTTCACACTTTTGATTGATTGATTTGAACTTTTATTATTAGATTGCACAGTACAGTACATATTCCGTACAATTGACCACTAAATGGTAACACCCCAATAAGTTTTTCAACTTGTTTAAGTCAGGTCATGTGACCACCTGGCTCTGTTTGATTGGTCCAACGTCACCAGTGACTGCATCGGCAGTGAAGTGTATATACTCACAAGAAACCGAATAGCTTTGTCTTTGACCTTTTTTTTTTACTTACAACTATACCTAATATATAAAGGGGTGGACAAGTGACTATTACCTGCAGGGCAAACATTAGCTAACCAGAAGGCAATAACAATGTAAACAAAAAACACCTGCTTAAAAGATCTAATACAAATGTCCCTGAGGAATGTAAGGTGGGAGTACTGTAATTACCTAACGTTACATTATTATTTTCCATAACAATTTAGCCCACTCCACAATATTAACCCGACGTTAAAACAGAACTAGCTATTTATTGATTAGCAATTGCCGAATTATGTAACATTAGCTTAATGCTAAAAAGCCAGGTTACTATCACATTCTGTAACAGACAAATAATTTCATGTAGGCGTACGTTACCTACCTGCTACCTCTGTCTTTTCTCGTTTCTACTCCTCTTCTTTTCTCTTTTTTCTTCCCTGGGCACCTGACAGTTTTGGCCGTTTTGACATCTTGTGTTGATTTTTTGATGTGGTGATGTCCAAAAAGAGTCATGATACGGGAAGGGAGGGGGCCCACCGTGCGGGGGGGGGGGGGGGGGGCGTAATGTTGTAACAAATAATATTTCTATTAAATAGGCTTTACTTTGCATTTTAATTAACGTGGGATTATTTTTTGTATTTAGAAATAATAGTACCAACTTTTTTTGTGGCACTGGCGTGGCGCCCCCTGATGGACGGCGCCCTTAGCATTTGCCTATACGGCCTATGCCACGGGCCGGCCCTGATGATAGTATATATCTGTATCATGGACCCCGACTTAAACAAGTTGAAAAACGTATTCGGGTGTTACCATTTAGTGGTCAACTGTACGGAATATGTACTTCACTGTGCAATCTACTAATAAAAGTTTCAATCAATCAATCAATCAAAACATCGAAGAACTCCACATTTATCTCCTTTCTTCCTTCCGCGCTTTCTTATTGATTACGGCTGCAAAATAACCCACCATGGAGCCAACGAAAGTTGCTAATTGTAGCATACTGTTGTGGAATTGTGTAGTCAGGACTGTGTGACGTGGTGTGCCGTATTCCACATTCTGATGATTGTCATCAGTTGATTGCATCAGTCGATGCTGCTCATTGTCGTCTTTGCCAACAACAGTTTTTAATGAAGGTAAAAGTGATGGTAAATGTTTATCCATCTAATTTGTGATTGATATGCCTTTCGCATTGTTCCATAAGAAAATTGGTTTGTGTTATCACTTTTGGGTGTTTGGAACGATTCCTGGGATTTACATTATTTTCTAAGGGAAACATTGTTTTGGTTTTCGTAGAATTCGGTTTTGGTACCACTGTTTTGTTAAAATGAGGCCTTTGCTACAATAGATGCCAGGCCTCAATTAATCTTCACTTGAACAAATATTAGCCCTCAGGAACAAATGATTGATGGTGAGAGCAGAGAGCAGTGGGTATAGTCCCACCTTTACATAAGCATGTATACAGGTAAAGGCCTATTAAATAGATAGCTTACTTTAAATAAATGCCTGCCTACTATGTGAGGAAATAGGATAAATGTAAAGTTAGCCTACCTGGTATGGATATAGTGTGACTCCTCCATTAGTTCTATTTAGGTGTTGTAGGCGTGCTGTGTTGTTGCTGCTGTTTGCACTGCTATTCCCAGGACTGTTCATTGCACTCACTTGGGTCGCAGCTGCTTTTCCAGAACCGGGTGACCCGTTCCGTCTTTCCACCCCACCTCCAAGTCCCAATGAGCTGGGTTTGGACCCCGGTCGGAGCCCTGCACCATGACTTTGCTGGTTTGTGGGACTCTCGTGACCTGTTGGAGGTGGTCCGTGACTGGGGGTGGGGGTGGGAGTCGGGGTCTGGCCTGGACTTGGGGAAGGCGACGGGGACGAGGAGCGAGTAGGGAGCGTAGCGGCGGCAGCAGCAGCTGACGAGGAAGATGTCGGGAGGAACGGCGAAGGCCACTCCCGGGATCCAGATGCTCCTAAAGCTGCCTGGGAGGTGTAGCGTCCAAAGAGGGGAGGCGGAGACGAGGAGGGAGACAAGTCCCACTGGTCCAGGGTGAGGACCATGCGCACGGCTTCCTGTTTAAGCTGGTTGAGGTGAGTGGCGCACACATCACAGCGGCTGTCGCGCTCATTCCATGCCCGGCGGGAGCTGTTGGGGACCTGTAGCTTATCATGGAGGAGGAGGGGGAAGGATGGGTCCTGGGGGAGGAAGAGAGGAAAATAAATTTTTCAGCTTGTATGTCTGGCTGCAAAATAACACTCAGTAGTTACTTATTCAATTCCAATATAGCGTGATAGCATGTATGCTTGTATACATAATGTAATACTTTTGTATAACAAAATATTGCACATTATACAGGAGGTCTGATTTGCTTGACCTTTGCCTCTCTCAGGGCAAAGGGACTCATTCAATTTTAGCTGAATGGGACAGCGTGGCTCGGTTGGTAGAGCGGCCGTGCCAGCAACTTGTCATCGCTTCCGCCATCCTAGTCACTTCAATCAATGGTCGTTAAGACAAAACAACACAGCATGATTGTAAACAGAAATATAAAATAATAAGTTAAATTCCATATTTACAATCAGCTCTTTTCAAATCATGTCCTGTAAAACACTAATTAGTTTGTTTACATCATGTTTCCTTTGAACATAAAACACAAGAAACATGCGTTCCCAAGACCAAAATATCAACTGAATTTACATTTGAGCAGACAAATTTATTCAAAAAGGTATACGTGAATTGAACACATTTGCTGTAATTTTCCTAAAGCTAGTGTAACACAACAGTATGAAATCAAAGTTCTCGCACCCGAGTAAACTTTTTATATTTTTTTAAGGAAAAAATGTGCCATAAAAGTCGCTTCAAAAACTCTAGGTATATGATGTTTAATCAGGATTTACCAAGAAGATGAAGTCCAGATAACGGCTAATGTTAAGTGTTAGCATTAGCCGCTGACTAGCTAGCCAATTACTGACAAAATAATATACCTGTTGTCATTTGTTATCCAAAAATAATGTTTTATTTTTTTATTTTACATGAACAATTATGTGGTGCTGCCTAGGTTTTAACATTCTAATTTCAACTCTATTAGCTTATCATATAACATGTTGCTGTTATATGATACACACATACACAATAAATAACATTGTTATTTAACCAGCACAAATGTAGGACAAACGAACAGCAGTGGTATTTTAATATTTGCAATGACAAAGGGGGCCAGCTTCACACAGGTCAGTTGACACATGTCTGCTGTTAGGTTGTCTTGTGTAGCTTCTTGTGTATAATATCTGAATGGTTTAATTGTGTGTACAGCATTAATACATACATGTATGGAATGTGCATGTCATATACTTTCATGCTAATTGGAGCCATTCAAATTCTTCCTCTAAATTTCAGCATTAATAAGAAAGCAGTGAATACACAGACCCTGTCTCTCATAGCAATTTAATTGGAGTTTGTACTAAAACTGTTCTTTAAATAGAAGAAAACAGACTTTTCGAGGGCTTAATGCATGGGCATAATGCATTTTCAAAAAAGTCACATTTAAATAAAATATGATAATTTATTTGTGTGCAATTACCTTAAACACATACACATAATCCAAAAATGCAGCAAAAGTAATTTTGTTAGTTTTTTAAGAATGGTTACTCTCTCACTTGCGCTCTCTAACTTGCATAAAAAACACTCTACAAACACAGTTTATTGCTGGTAATATTTCCATTTTTAAAAGTCAGCCTTTACACAAGGCTTTGGAAACTGCTGGTGTGGTAAAAAAAAAAAAAAAAAAGAGGGAAAAAAAGCTGATCGTGGGCTTTAGTGTGTTATCAGTGAGTGTGTGTAACATCTGCGGCAGGTGGCATCAGCTTGTTGGATGACTGTAATTAGCCTGCATCTTTCTACACAGACCACCTGTATTTGTCAACAAGGAAGCCAGGTTACTGTAGGTATGTTTTGCTATGCAAAAACTACATTCTGCGGCCACTAAAATGACAATACTTGTTGCTGCAAACTGTCAGTACTTAATCATCAGAGAGGAGGGCTCGGCCGTGACACAATGAATCAAAGGGATGAACTCAGTTGAAGCCAGATCAATAAGTGACATACTGTATTGAGATTCACTTCTATGCACGTGTGAGAGCATCTTGTCAATAGGCTTATAATCGGCGCACATCACAGCACATCAATCAGAGAGACAGATGATAAAGCTGTGAAGCTTCAATAAAAGGAATGACAAATGTTTACAATGAAAACAAAATGTCTTCAAGTTTAATCAAATTGATTGACAGGCATAGTATTGATTGAAGCTTGATGAAAACCCCCCCTCAGCAGAGCTAACTCACGGACCCTTTATGTAGTACTTGTTGAACTAGAAAAGGGCCTCTTGAATGGTCTAGTTAGAATTTATTTTTTCTAACATTTGTTTATTGAAATGTTTTTAACACACGGTTAACAAAAAAAAAATACAATACAAATCAAATGTTCTTTTTTTCCCCCACTCACAAAAAAAAATCAGTCAAGTAAGTACAGGCAAATATTGATATGAAGCGACAGACAACTGCACTTCCGAATGGTCTGAACCTGGTACAGCAATAAACAAAAGCAAACAAAAGGCTCATCAATTATCCAACAATGTCTCAATCGGGGATAAACTGGAGATCATTCTTCTTGACATATTTTAAGAAAGCACCACATACTTCTTGAAATTTTACAGAACAACCATTCAGCGTCAGCCTAATTTTCTCCAAATTAAGGAAATAAAGAATATCTCTGATCCAGCGGGTGCAGCAGAGAGGCGCTGCAGCCTTCCAGATAGGCACAATAAGTCTTCAAGCTAAAAAAGTTGTGAATGCTACCAGATTCTTTTTAGATTTGCTGAGAAAAGATGACAGATAGGCTACCCCGAATAAGATTTGGTTCAATCATTATTAAATTATTAAAGACAAAGTATTAAACATTTCTGTCCAATAACTGCACATGGATGGGCAGGGCCAGAACATACAGTATGTTTTAAGTTAGCTGGAGACTGTTGGCACCGATCACACAATTGAGATATTTCTTCATACATCTTAACTAGTCGAACCTTGGTATGATAAGTACGATGTATTAGTTTGCATTGGATGAGGCTGTGTCTTGCATAAATAGAAGACTTAGGAACTCTACTTAAAATCTCTGTCCAGCTATCCTCAGATAGGGTCACTCTTAAATCCTCCTCCCAAAGTGACTTAATTGACTTTAGAGACTCAGGGCGTAAAAGACAAATTTGATAATAAATACGTGTAATTGATATTTTTAAAGTTGGAAGCAAAAACACATCTGAAACTGCGTCAGTCGGTAAGTCTGGAAATCTAAAGAAAGTATTACAAACAAAACTTTGTATCTGTAGATATCCAAAAAAGTTTGAAAAAGGAGTGAAAATGTATCACAAAGTTGCTGGAAAGAGGCAAAAGTGCTGTCAATGTATAAATCATTAATGTTGTTGATCCCTAGACTCGACCATCTTAAAAAGGCATTATCGACAAGAGAGGGAGGGAAAGCATGATTAACAGTGATGGGTAAAAGACTGGAAATAGTCTGTAAGCCAAAATAGTGCTTAAACTGAACCCAGATCCTACAAAGTTGGCTTTATAAAGCTCTGCAAGTGTATGTGTGACCTGGACACCCAATTATGTGAAACTTTGCATGGCAATTTTAAAGGGAAAATTATGTTTTTTGTAACCAGAACATTTCCAAAAGCTTGAGGAGTACTTAAGGCAGAAAGGAACTGAGATGGAGCTATCCGAGACTTATAGAAGGAGGTCACCTGCATAGAGAAAGACTTTCACCTGTACATATTGTTTACATATGCCCATAATAAGCGGGTTAGTACGAAGCGCTATTGACAAAGGCTCAATGGCAACAGCAAAAAGCAATGGACTCACGGGCTAATAACCCTGCGGCGTGAAAATGTAAAGGCAAAAATATTCAGATTGAAAACTATTTGTCCTGACCAAGGCCTCAGGAGATGAATATAGGAGCTTAATTCATTAAATAAAACTGTTACCAAAACCAAATCTCTCCAGGACATAAAATAGATTTTTATGCTCCACACGGTCAAATGCCTTTTGAGCATCTATAGATATCACTGCCTCTTCAGTGTGAAGAGTAGGCACATCAAACAATATATTAAAAATATATCAAAAAATTCGAAAAGGAGTGCCTATTCCAAATGAATCCAGTTTGATCCGCATAAATAATAGAAGGGAGAATAGTATCCACACGTAAAGCCAGCAGTTTGGATAATAATTTAAAATTCCCATTTAACAGACTAATAGGACGATATGAAGTGCACGACAACAAAGGGTCCTTGCCTTTTTTCAAGAGGAGAGAAATTGAAGCTTGGTTGAGCATTTGCGGGTGACGGCCAGATTCAAACGATTCATTGTACTTGTCCAATAATAAGGGGGGCTAGTTCATGCCAAAATTTTGTGAAATTTTCAGGAGGATAGCCATCTGGCCCGAGAGATTTTCAGTTTCGTAGTGATAACGTTGCAATATTTCATTCCTCAGTGGTAATTTGCCTCTCTATCTCTCCCGCATTGGACTGATCAACCGAGGGGAAATGATCAAACTGGGGAGTAGAACAATGAGCAGATGAGTAGAGGGAAGCATAGAAATTCTTGAAAACATTATCGATCTCAAGATCATCCTTAACTATACCTGAATCAGACTGAATCTGCGAAATATAATGGGATGCTGATATCTGGCGTAGTTGATGAGCTAATAGTTTTCCAGCTTTGTCGCCATGTTCGTAAAACTGAGATCTTAAACGGAGCATTTGTTCAGTAGCTCGGTCTGTTGCAAAGACATCAAGTACTGTCTGTAGAGAGATCCTTTTCTTTTAGCTGTCTGGGTTTTGAGAATTAAGGTACAACTTATCTAACAGAGATATGCGTTGTGTCAAAGTAGTCAATTTATTCTTCCTGAGTTTTTTCTCATAACTTGTAAAGGATATTATCTCCCCCCTAATGTATGCTTTCAGTGCCTCTCAGAGACATCCCGGTAGTCGTGTTCAAGAGCACAAAAAATATATATTTGACGCGAAACAAAATCCACAAAGTCCTCATTTAATAAGTAATCGTAAATTTAGACGCCATGGCGCACGTGTGGTTGTCAGGTTTTTAAAGAGTAAATCTATTGAAATTGGAGAATGATCAGAGATAACAACTGCATCATATTTGCATGTATATATAGATGAAAGTCATTTATTATCAATTAGTGGGATGGACGTTAGAGAAGAAGGAGTATTGCCTTCTAGAGGGATTAAAAAACGCTGGACATTGGAAACAGAGAATTATTTCATTGGGATCAGAAATACTATTCGAGTGTTCAAAAGGAACAGATTTATGTAGCAAAATAGCAAATCCCCTCGATTTGAGTAGTAAGTCTGTACTATCCATCCTCTTCTCAGCCTCAAGTGATCAGAAGGTTTAGGATGAGTCAAGAAGATTACCTGGGTTCCCAGATGACGGGGATTTGTAATATCTTATTTAGTTTTATAGGATTACTAAACCCTTTGCAATTCAAACTGGTAAACCTAATATCACACCCACCGGACGTGCTGTTAAATTAGGCTGGGTCATAGCAAAAAGATGCAAACATCAAATATACAGTATACAAAAATGCAAGTTTGTGGTAAAACTTTAAAAAATAAGCTTGACTGATGCAAAGAAAAGAAAATGAAAACAGTAGACCCCCCACCCACCACCCCAAAACACTTGCAGAAGCATCCCTCTAAACTGGGTGTGCAAAACATCTCCTCCCCACAAAAAACAACCATTGCACCTGTTTTACACTGACAAACAGCACAGTAGGCCCCAAAAATGTAACATCTAGTTAGCAAATAAAGTGCACTAAGTTATATACAGTATATGTTTGACTAAGATGAAAAACACTGTTTAATTACAGCTTACTATCAAAACCTATTCCTTCAATCGAATGTGCAAAAATATATAAAGAAGCTATAACAAAACATACTTAATAGTAATTTTGACAGAACACAGGAACCATACCATCTCAATAAGGGAGAACACAGTAGTCCTCTCGATCCAAAATGGCGGCGGTCAGCTAGCATTCCAGCATGCCTCCTAGATCAAATCTGAGTTTAACTCATTTATGCTCATCAAAGCTCTGAGAATTATGCTCATGGTTTTCTGGCGCCATTTGGTTGTTAAGGGGCATAATTACACTAAAATATTTTTGATTGTTTTTCAATTGGCAAGAATGAGATTAATTTGCTCTTTATGTAAACATTTTAGTAATAAACTAGCATTAGAGTCTGTTGAAAAATAGCAGTTACTGTGTAATGGGAGTCAACATGACCGAAAGTGTGTATACGGTACTTTATGTTTACATCCTATTCTAACAATGTTGCAATCAAAAACACAATGCAATTTTATAATAAAAATTAAAAAACTTGTGAAAAATATCTTGGTGAAATTTCAGACCGCTAACCTTTAAACTGAACAATCATATCACATCAGGAACACATGTAATGCCAGTTTTGGGCCCTAGGGGTGGGTGCACATAGTTTAAGGGAATATATAAAGATGAATGTCACCCTGTTATTTGCCAGAAACTAGTATTGGTATGTGCTTCTGCTTTTTGCAAACAAGCCAGGGTTGTGTGAGAAAGTAAAATCAGTGTGATAAAGCCCACACTATTTTGTTATTTTGCACTAAAAATATTTGTTTATATTTTATTTATCCAGGTGTATATACCATTTAATTTATTTTGCAATGGAAGCCTGAAAGATAAATTATTGAACAATTAGTTTTCCGTGTATTCGTGCTGCTCCAAAACGTGTGTTGAAATAAATTCAGGTTCAAGTCAAATAGTATAAAAATCGGGGCTTTCTGGTAATGGACCAAACATTATTTGTCTCAGTCCACCTCTGGTTAGCACTTAAAAAAGCACATAGTTGTAGCAAATATTTAAAAAATATTAATAATGCCTTACATTATAATGTGTTACGTCTAAAGTGATAGTTACAGTGATTGTGTAACTTCTGTAACTCCGTAACTCCAACTACTGGCCAAAAGTCAAACAGGAAAAGCTGAAAACTGTTACATTCTGGTCGCATTGTAGCGGCGGTAGTGTTCCCAGGATGCAAAAGTCTGGAAGCGGCAGAGGCAGTGTGCAGGTAAGATTATATAAATTTCATATACAAGCAGAAAAGACGTAAAAAAGGACACGCCACTCAGAGGCGCACAGGAATACTAAGGCAACACTTAGTTTCAGGCTAAAACATAAGCAATAGGGAGAACCAAACGAACTATCGCACAGAGCGAACAATCGACCTGCATTGAGTGAACGGCGAGACGAGTATAAAACGGGGCGCCGCGTGACATTAACCAATAAACAGAAACTGTTGTGTGTTATCAGCACACCTTGCAACCAGAACATAAACAATGGAAGGAGCGCAGAAACAGAAATAAACTCAACCAAAAAGAATAACAACTAAAAGCATGACAATGCATGACCTGTGGCACAGGTCATAACGTTTTTATTAACAAGTTTTAGACTCCTTTTTGCCCTTCTATGAGAATTAAAATGCTAAAATGTTATTTTGTGCAGTTTTAAAATGTGTATAGGAGGAAAAATTGCAGCTCAATACTAAAACTTATCAATTTTGATAAGTTTTAGTATTGACTATGTTTCATTTCGCTTTTTTTTTTACCATTGAACTCTGTGATGGCTTTATAGTGAAGCATGTAGTATCAATTAGAATTTTTTTCTAAAACAAGATTCCTTACCCGACACAGAAAGTAAACCATTTGTTATTCCACCATCAGCTGTAAAAGTCCTTAGACTCCCGCCCCTGGTTCCTATACCAGTTCAAAAATGAGCTGGTGTATATTCGTACTCTGTGGACTAACTCTTGGTGGCCTTTTAATACAAAAGTACGTCAGACTGTCAATGTAATACAATGTCTGACACACACACACACATGCAAGTATGTCTCTATTAATGTAAGGCCTGATACATTTCCTCCATCAATACATCTTCTGTGTGTGGGCACAAAGAAACATTTCATCTGATAGTAAAAATGCAGCCTCTCAACCTGAGCACGGCTCGTGTCAACAAACCCCAGGTACACACACACACGCAAGATGTGTTCACGGATAAAAAGTAGCTTGTTAGGCATGACATCCAATGCAGACAAGTGTCCAAACATAATCCTGACTGGCATGAGACAAGCACACATGCGTTGATCCAGCATCCGTTTGAGGCTGCAGCTGTCTGGTAAACAGCACGTTTGTAGAGATGTCTGTGGGACTCATGAATACATATATTGATATTTCACTGTCGGCTCAATAAGTCTGCTCAACCAAGAAATTAGCAAGCATTTCCTGCCTAAACCCATGTTTTGTTTTGTTTTTAATGGGGGCATTGAGTGGGAACTGATTTAATGTCAGCTGCACAATAGTAAACCACTATGTGAACCACTACACTTCCAATTTGTACATTCTACCATTTTTTTTCCTATGTGGTCTGTTTTTTCCATGTTGTCTTAAAACTTTTAGACATTACTCCCTCATCATAAGAGCAAGAACCTCCTTGGCTGTGAATGTTACTCAATCCAATGTTTAAGGTGGCATGGTTTATTATATAATTTATTAAAAGTTTGTCTTTCACGACTGACCAGCATTTTTACAGTACAACCTGTACACACTACAAATGTTTAAAACATACTGTATGACAGTGGCGGGCCGTGCGTTTCCCACCTAGGCCTTCAGTGATCTCCGACTTCAATGATTACCTCTCAAAATACCATAACTGATGTCACCACATGATCATTGCTGGAGAAATACTATACAGGAACACAATTGCGCACTACTGCCCATTGAACCACATCATTAGTATACAAATGGGTTATTTTCTGGCACATTTTTAAAAATCAATTAAAACGCATCAGCAATTAAAACATATACCTTAAATTTCTCTGCTTGGCTTATGCAACTTCCGGTCAATAAAGTTTGATTCAAAGTACACACTTCTCAAAGATATATTAACTGCCCTGACCACATGATGGCGACAAATACACATTTAACAATGTTAATTAAATGACAAGCATGACCCACTTCAACAACAAGAGTTTACAACTTTTAGTTGTAACAGAACAGCTACTGTCAACGACTTGTGATCCGATTGGCTATTGCAACTGTCTCTCAACTCTGTGTTCTCAAATTGATCCGCTAACGGTCCGATGAGTATCCAATCACAGGACGCGTAAATGTCATGTTCAACGTGAGGCCAGCTAGAAGGCCTTACTGACAACAACTCGTGATCTGATTGGCTATCGCAACTGTCTATCATTGTATGTGTCCGTTTACTTATAGTGCATGGACGCCTGCATTGTTGATTCTGAAGGAGTCGGGCAGATTTGGTAGAGCATGGCAATATAAGCTAGCTGAATTCTGATTGGATACAAACTAAAACTAACAACAACAGCACTGGAACGAGCATAATATGACATGAAGAGAATATGAATAATTTTAGATATTTAGGGAAAGTAGATTAAAAAATAATTTTATCTTTAATTATTATCGGGATTTCTGGTCATTTTAGGCCAGCAGAGAAGGCCTTGCTGTCCCTGACGGCACACCACTGCTGTATGACAACTTAATAAACCAATATAAAGAAGACTCACTCTAATTAATAATACATTCAAGCAATATTCAGTCAATTTTGGATGCACTAACATCAGTAAGAGTGTTTTTTTTCCTCAATTATTGTTGTTGTCATTTGTAGTGTCGGGGTACTACACTGCATCATACAGTACTGGGAGCCCCCTTTGTGTAGCTAAACAAGGTAAGCATTGTTATCTTTTTTTTTTATATACTCGTAGCTACAACGTTGTGTCCATCAGTGTATACTACTGTAAAATAATTAAAAATTAAATCTATACCTGTTGAGTTTGTATGTTGCTGTTCTGTACCGTTTACCATTTGGCATCAACATAATTTCACTATGAAGTATGTGCTGTGGGTCACGGGCATACTTGCCAACCTTGAGACCTTCGAATTTGGGAGATTGGGGGCGGGGTTGGGGGGGCGGCGTTGGTAGTAGCGGGGGTGTATATTGTAGCCCGGAAGAGTTAGGGATGCAAGGGATTCTGGGTATTTGTTCTGTTGTGTTTATGTTGTGTTACTGTGCGGATATTCTCCCAAAAAGTGTTTGTCCTTCTTGTTTGGTGTGGGTTCACAGTGTGGCGCATATTTGTAACCAGTGTTGGGACTAACGCGTTACAAAGTAACGCGTTACTGTAACGCCGTTAGTTTCGGCGGTAACTAGTAATCTAACGCGTTATTTTTTATATTCAGTAACTCAGTTACCGTTACTACATGATGCGTTTTTTATGTAGTATCGGCTAGAAACTGAGGATCTGATCGTGTTTTATGGCAGCGAAGCAATGACATGCTTCTGATTCTTCCTCTGCGCTCTCTGTGTGTGTGTGTCTGGTGGGTGTGGGGAGGGGAGGGGAGGGGAGGGGGGTGCGCAATACAACGTAAACCGTTGGCCAACAAAAAAGTAACCACAGAACACTATACGACTATACGGTATAGTGTTCTGTGGTTACTTTTTGGTTGGCCAAGCGGACGTGACGACAGGCTGTCCCCACTCAGATCCGCACGGACCTGGAGGGGGCGTGCCTTAAGTCCGGCTGGAAATCGGGAGAAATTTGGGAGAATGGTTGTCCCGGGGAGAGGCACTGAAATTCGGGAGGGTTGGCAAGTATGAGATATTCTCACTTCTTTTCTTGTCGAGCACAAAGAAAATAACATTTTATTTAAATGTAAGTTGTGTCTTGGATCAAAGATCCCGTCTACTGCCCAAAACAACAATTCAAATCTGCCTGGTTAGGCTCTGTGTATGTCACGTGCGCCTTCCTTAGGTGAAGCCAGCTTTACAGCTATGTTGTTGATTGATTGATTGATTGAAACTTTTATTAGTAGGTTGCACAGTACAGTACATATTCCGTACAATTGACCACTAAATGGTAACACCCCAATAAGTTTTTACACTTGCTTAAGTCGGGGTCCACTGATTCATGATACAGATATATACTATCAGATATGTACTAACATCATAATACAGTCATCACACAAGATAATCATCAGAGTATATACATTGAATTATTTACAATCCGGGGTGTGGGATATGGGGGGGGGGGGGGGGGTTTGGTTTGGTTGGTATCAACACGTCTGTCATCAACAATCAGCATCAACAATTGCATCATCAGAGAAATGGACATTGAAACAGTGTAGGACTGATTTGGTAGGATATGTACAGCAAGTAGTGGACACAGAGAGAGAGATCAGAAAGTATAAGAACAAATGTCTACATTTGATTATTTACAATCCGAAGAGGTATTATGTGGAAGGGAGGGTGTTAGTTTAGGGTTGAAGTTGCCTGGAGGTGTTCTTTTAGTGCGGTTTTGAAGGAGGATAGAGATGCCCTTTATTTTACACCTGTTGGGAGTGGATTCCGTATTGAAGTGGCATAGAAAGAGAATGAGTTAAGACCTTTGTTAGTTTGGAATCTGGGTTTAACGTGGTTAGTGTTAGTGTTATTATGCTGTTTGTTACTTATGTATGTTATGTTGCAGCTATTTAAAATAGTTTTGTCAATTTGTTCTGGCCTGAAATAAATTGGCCCTTTGAAACATATCTTTGTCTTTGTGTGTTGTATGTAGAGCACATTGCTTAGCAGAGTTCAGTGATGCAAATGCATGTCAAGTTGATCAACAGATTGTATTATTCTCCAGTGCAATAACCGTACTGAAATGAAGGCTAAAAGGGCATTAATGGGAGCTTCAAAAACAAAAAGTAGAAGAAGTAACTAAATAGTTACTTTTCACAGTAACGCATTACTTTTTGGTGTAAGTAACTGAGTTAGTAACTGAGTTACTTTTGAAATAAAGTAACTAGTAACTGTAACTAGTTACTGGTTTTCAGTAACTAACCCAACACTGTTTGTAACAGTGTTAAAGTTGTTTATACGGCCACCCTCAGTGTGACCATGAATTGATTTACGTGGACCCCGACTTAAACAAGTTGAAAAACTTATTCGGGTGTTACCATTTAGTGGTCAATTGTACGGAATATGTACTATACTGTGCAAGCTACTAATAAAAGCTTCAATCAATCAATCAATCAATGACCTGTATGGCTGTTGATCAAGTATATCTTGCAGTCACTTTAGTGTGTATGCAGAAGCCGCATACAACATGTGACTGGGCCGTTACGCTGTTTGTATGGTTAAAAAGCGGACGCGTCGACAGGTTGTAGAGGACGCTAAAGGCAGTGCTATCACGGCACGCCCTTAATATTGTTGTCCGGGTGAAAATCGGGAGACATTCGAGAGAATGGTTGCCCCGGCAGATTTTCGGGAGGGGCACTGAAGTTCGGGAGTCTCCCGGAAAAATCGGGAGGGTTGGCAAGTATGGTCACGGGTGATTTTAAGACCCTGCTTCCTCACAGTCTTGTCGAATATTTCTTGAAGGGAACAACGGGGCTGCATGCCAATTATTTTACCAGCCCTCTTGATAAGGTTTTGAAGTTGGGTTTTGAGTTTGACAGACAGATTTCCAAACCATGTGGAGATGCCATAACGGTTGACAGATTCAAGTGTGTATAGAAGGCGGTGACGTTAGATTTAGGGTAGAACTTGGGCCTTTCTGCAGTTGAATAATAATAACAAATTAGTAATATTAAAGATCAAAACGGTGTACACACAAAACCTAGGGCCCTGGGTGCATCCATCCATTTTCTACCGCTTATCATACGTCATAAAATTATTTCATAGGCAACACAGTGTAGGGGGCATGTTTTGACTCATTTAAAACCCTTATAAATAGTTTTGTCACTACTGTATGGACATAGAATTGCTAAAGCAACACATCTTATAGTGGCTGGAGACTTTTGCACACTCCTGTGTATTTATCTTTTCTCATTGTCATTCCATCTGCCTTTAGTGATAATGCACAAACCACCGTAAATTGCTTTTGTGGTTTAATTACTGTAAACAATATGCCAAAAATGCCAAATGTTATTCTTGTTTTTCCTGATTGTGAGGAATTTGTAGTCAGTCTGATGCTTGCCAAACATTTGTGGAAAAGGGAACATTTAATCGCTTTTGACTTCTATCCCTTGCTTCTATATGCCTGTTACACACACACACAAACACACACACAGACAACTGAAGACTGAAGCAATAAAGTGGACACGGTGTTCAGTCCTTGAGATGAGGGCTTTATTGTGCCAAATTAGCAGAGACTTGGGAAGCAGCCAAGCTCCCTCATTGAAAAGAAGAAAATGAGAGCTGTGGTTTTGAGGGGGGGGTTGGGAATAAGAGGCGTTTTAGCACAAATAAGTATACGACATTCTCTCTTAATACCCGCTCTTAAGTTTTTGTATATCTCCCCTTTTACTCTAATCCTATTTAGTCGCTTTGAGCCTATCTTTCCAAACAGGAGTAACTTTTTAGGTTTTGTGCGCATTTTGCTACTGTCCAAATACATCTCAGGGCATTCAATCAATCGCAACTGGACTGTTTGGTTTGTCTTAGAAGACGTTTCGCAGCTCATCCGAGTAGGCGTCATCAGTTCTGCTCATACTCTTAGATTGGTCAGATTTAGTTCAGTGGCTGGTGCCAAAACCCCAGGTTTTTATACTCCACAACCAGGAGGGTGTGCCTGGGCAAGGATGGTTTCGCCCTATCGTAGTGAGAAAAACAACTGTTTTGATGCAAATGAACAATCCTAACTGGCAAAGGCATCAGCCGCTGGACTCGATCTGACCAATCTAAGTCTATGAGCACGAACTGATGAAGCCTACTCGGCGATAAGTCTTCTAAGACAAACCAAACAGTCCAGTTGCGATCGATCGAATGCCCTGAGATGACAATGACCTGAATGAATGAAAACCTTCATAGACACGTCCAAATACATCATTAACACGATATTCTGTTATGTTGGCACTAGTGTTGTCCCGATACCAATATTTTAGTGCCGGTACCGGTAACAAAATGTATTTAGATACTTTTCGGTACTTTTCTAAATAAGGGGGATGACAAAAAAATTGCATAATTGGCTTTATTTTAACAAAAAATCTTACGGTACATTAAACATACGTTTCTTATTGCAATCGAAGAACAATTTTGTCCTTAAATAAAATAGTGAACATACTAGACAACTTGTCTTTTAGTAGTAAGTAAGCAAACAAATGCTCCTAGTTAGTCTGCCGACGTATACAGTAACATATTGTGTCATTTCTCATTCTATTATTTTGTCTCAATTATGAGGGACAAGCTGTAAAAAATTATTATTAATCCACTTGTTCATTTACTGTTAATATCTGGTTACTTTCTCTTTTAACATGTTCGATCTACACTTGTGTTAAAATTTAATAAACACTTATTCTTCTGTTGTTTGATACTTTACATTAGTTTTGGGTGATACCACAAATTTAGGTATCGATCCTCATGTGTCCAGGGACGTATATCCTAAGTTTATAAACATAATATGAATTGTAAAAAAGGAAAAAAGATTTTGTGACAATAAAAAATATCTATGCAATCATAGTAGTATTGACTAGATACGCTATTGTACTTAGTATCATTACAGTTGATGTCAGGTGTAGATCCACCCATGGCTTTTGTTTACATTCAGGGTGCTAGCTTGCTCTTAGCGGTTAGCTATTGTATCCTCCTACGGTGTATAGTGAAGCATGTTTAGCTATTCCTCGTCCTGCAGCGATGATACTTGTAAGAAACTTACTTTATTTGTCACCATGGAGGCGAGGATTAGTGATTTAGAAGTAGCTAAAACACTGCCGACTGCGAATGTACGTTCGCCGCAAGCTAGCTAGCCATGTCTTAAAGCACCTCTTCCTGAGGGCGTTTCAGTGTTATATTTTCACCTTTATCTTTAGTTTTTAGGCCAAAATGCGTCCGTTCTCCCTTTTCTGTCTACACACTGTGTCTGCTTGTAAGTACTCCATAATTGTGTGCTGTCGAACATGCTCCTCTGCTCGTGAAACCAGCAATGTCATGTCATGACGTGACGACGCACCGTCATGCCCGGGAACCGGTCCTTTAAAACAGAGTATAGTACCGTTTTTGATTCATTAGTACCGCGATACTATACCAGTACCGGTATACCATACAACCCTAGTTGGCACACAAGCTCAGTCCAGGGCCAAGTAATGTAAAATGAGGATATCTCATTTGAAGCAATTTTATTTTCCAAGAATGATGCCAAATTGTATTTAAACTACAAATGTATGCCTTATTAGCAATATTAACACAACCAGATAACCATGTGAATGCCCTGCCTAGTTCCTCCGTTCCTCGACTGTCTTGCTGCCATCTCATTCTCGTCCGACTTCATCAGTATTCCAAGAGAGGCTCCATCAGTCTCAGCGCCAGATAGCTGATATGTGTGCGTGATTCATTTCCTCCGACAAGGGCGGACAAACACGGTGCGTGCAGGACGTGAGCGAGTGACAGAAAGATTGTTCTGAGACGCTGACGCCGTCCGGGCTAACAGAGCACTGACCTTAGCGATTCAGGGTTCGCTGACAATGTGCCAATGTGCGCACATGTGTGTGTGTGTGTATGTGTTGGCACAAAATGACTAATGGGAAGTGTTCAGTCTGCGACGTTGCACACCCAATATTCTTTCTGCCAGTGTGCAGGCAGAAGGTACATGGGCTGTCAATCATTACGAGACACTACATTACACACACTATATACCATAATAATATGGCCTTGAGCAGGTGTACAATAAACCACTCCTGCTGTATCCCCTTCTACAACTTCAAAATAGACTAGAACTTCTCAAGTCAATTGGCCCTGGAAGTTGTACAATTACGTTTGACCATCATTTATCTGACAAATATGCCTCTAGTCCATGGATGCCCCTGAAGTACCTACTCAGTGGCCTAGTGGTTAGAGTGTCTGCCCTAAGATCGGTAGGTTGAGAGTTCAAACCCCGGCCGAGTCATACCATAGACCAGTGGTCCACAACCTTTTTTCAGTGACGTACCCCTTGTGAACATTTTTTTAATTCAAGTACCCCCTCATCAGAGCAAAGCATTTTTGGTAGAAAAAAAGAGATAAAGAAGTAAAATACAGCACTATGTCATCAGTTTCTGATTTATTAAATTGTATAACAGTGCAAAATATTGCTCATTTGTAGTGGTCTTTCTTGAACTATTTGGAATAAAAGATATACAAATAACTAAAAACTTGTTGAAAAATAAACAAGTGATTCAATTATAAATAAAGATTTCTACACATAGAAGTAATCATCAATTTAAAGTGCCCTCTTTGGGGATTGTAATACAGATCCATCTGGATTCATGAACTTAATTCTAAACATTTCTTCACAAAAAAGAAATCTTTAACATCAATATTTATGGAACATGTCCACAAAAAATCTATCTGTCAACACTGAATATTGCATTGTTACATTTCTTTTCACAGTTCTTTTTGACAGACATTTTAGTGAGGGTCAAACCATCATGGCATGGGGGAAACTCTGGGTTTATGGTAATGAATGAAATAGCCTACTTGATTTGATGTTCAGTTTATGAACTTACATTCATATTTTGTTGAAGTAGTATTCAATAAATATATTTATGTAGGATTTTTTAATTATTGCTATTTTTAGAATATTTAAAAAAAATCTCACGTACCCCTTGGCATACCTTCAAGTACCCCCAGGGGTACGCGTACCCCCATTTGAGAACCACTGCCATAGACTATAAAAATGTGACCCATTACCTTCCCTGCTTGGCACTCAGCATCAAGGGTTGGAATTGGGGGTTAAATCACCAAAAATGATTCCCGGCACCGCTGCTGCCCACTGCTCCCCTCACCTCCCAAGGGGTGATCAAGGGGATGGGTCAAATGCAGAGAACAAATTTCACCACACCTAGTGTGTGTGTGACAATCATTGGTACTTTAACTTTAACTTAACTTACCGGTAAGTAACTCAAATCTTGAGAGCTCAAACCATGGTCATAGAGGATGTTCCACCGGATGTATGACAAGACTTCCGTTTTGCTTTTTCTTTGGCTTTTTTTTTGGCCATTTTTGCAACACTTATCCAAAAAAGAAAAACCACCCTCATGGATGATGTCAGGCACAACGCTTCAGCAAATCTGGCCAGCATCAGAGGATTAGCTCTGCCTGTCTGAATTTTTTTTAAAGCTGACCTATGATGAATTTCGTCTTGTCTGACTTAAAAATAAATAAATGTTACAATGTTGGATACTCATGTAAAACAAAGCCAAAGCATCAGATCATGAGGTTCATGCATTTTGGTGTAAGCTTGGCTATGTTTGCGTTGTTTTGCGGTCTGGCTACGTTGTGACATCAGAGCAAGGTGGGTGTACTCATTTAGACATTAAGTCAAGCTCTCAGCCAGAGGCAGAGGAGCTACTCTCCCTCTGACTCAGGCTGTGAGGAAACACAAAAAATCTTGGCATGTGCATACTAACAACGACATGCAACATGCAGTGACACAAATACTTCTAAAAAGAGCTTTTTTATGCAGCTTCTTAATCAATAAGTAAGTGAGCAGGTGTACCTAATATTGTGACCAGGGATGAATCTATATATTGTTTATAAAGGAGCCCAGAAACAGAAATAAACCTAAACTTAGGATAACTATAACAGGAACCTAAACAAGACGTGACCTGGAGGGCCGGGTCATAACATCTGATTTCAAAAGGAGGAACCGTTTTAACAACACAAGAACCCGTCAAGAGAAGCAGAAAAGTACACAGCAGAGTAGGAAT
This sequence comes from Nerophis lumbriciformis, assembly GCF_033978685.3. Classification (NCBI taxonomy): domain Eukaryota; kingdom Metazoa; phylum Chordata; class Actinopteri; order Syngnathiformes; family Syngnathidae; genus Nerophis; species Nerophis lumbriciformis. Next base: position 41,392,469 of record NC_084553.2, on the reverse strand, counting down.
GAACGGACATACGGTTTGATAGCGGTTATTGTAGTGTTTCAAAATTGTATTTTGTAATTATAGCCGTTAACACGTTAAATGTTATCCTGGTGTTTGGGACACAATCAAAGGTTGTTAGCCAACTGCCCAACAAAAAAATATAAATATAATACGTCAGATGCACAAAGAGAACAATGTTGCCACCCATATGCACTCCATTGATTTGCCTTATGTTCACTGTATATACTCTTGCATCCCTACCGTGTCAAAACTGGATCATTGCAGTTGTGAGTCTCGCTACGCACGGTATGTCATAAGATGCAATGTTTAGATTACAATAGTGCAGCCCACCTCCATTAACTCTCTTTCATTCTTCTTCTTTTTACCTCAAAGAAAAACTGTAATGTGAAAATTCTAATATATAAAGTGAACAGCATGCATTTGTGTGTGTAATCCGTTCCAGAAGAGCGACCAAGAAATGCAAACCTCTCAGTCTACCCTCCATTACGTATCTACCTTCCCTCATCTACTTACCGTACTCTTACATACTGTATAAAATACACACATGAAGCCACATTCCCCAGCAGGTCTGGGATCAGTGAATTCAAGCATAAGAGACACAGTCTCTTCACACAAATGCATGACAAAGGGGAGGAGCATAGAGTCATGATCAAGAGACGGTCCGGGAGTGGAAATGGAAACAGTGAAAAATCTATAAATTGCAAGCATGATAGTTCATGATCATACTGTATAAAAAATGTATATAATATAATATCGTGAAAGAGAATGACAGTGTGTTAATGTGTGTCTGTGTGAAGGATTGAGTGTATGGTCTACAGTACGTGCAGAATCAAGGTCAATGACACAAGTATAAATGGCTTCAGGTGCACATGAAACACATGGATGCACACACACACACACATACATACGTACGTACGTACATACATACATATGTACGCACACACACAAAGCACGTTCTCACCTTTTGTCTGTCTCATTGTGTTGCCTTAAACCATGCAAGGAACCAAATGTAGTGTTTTAACCACTAAATGATTTTGACGAAACAATTGTATATTTGCTCTATTCTATTGAGTAGCTATACAGTGACATCAGGTTCTTCTGGACCACAAACAAGTTGAGACTGAACCAACAGCGCTACTACTGGTTGCAGCCAAGTAGTGCACTCTATTTGTTCTTGATTTCTTTCCAGACACATTACCAAGCAACCAAATTCATAACAATCAATTATTAACCCCATCACTCTATCAAGCACAGCCAATTCTAGCAACAAGACAAGGTTATTACTGTTAGTCATTATAATTATAATTTTTTTTTTTAATTCCAACATGTAACGTTTCTATAATTATTTTCAATGATTTCTTAATAAGATGTAATTTCATTATCTTACTATTCATTGTTTTTAATTACCAATCGTAACCATCACTGTGTACTGATTTTCTGAGAGAAATCACATGGTCTTACTGCCTTTAATGAGTTTACGTGGTTCCTCACCATATGAAGGGCTACAACAGGAAGACAATGATTTTTAACAAAGTGTAATATATGAGGAAAAATACACAAAACCATACAAAATCCGTTTGGCAAACAGTCTGGGCTTTAATTTTGCCACAAGCTGCCATGATCAGCGTCCAAGCAGATGGGACCAGCATTTGGATACTACACTATACTTCCATAGCTGGCTATGTAAATATTGTGGTAATACATTTTAAATAGACATGCTTTATCATAAACATCTGCTCAATTGAATGAGCGCCACAACAAAATTCTACCTTTCCAAAGGTAATAATCGTTAGTTTTGATTGACACTGCCAGAGCGGTATACAAATTATAAGACATATACCGTACTTGTTATTGTTGTTTGCATTGCGGTAATACCAAGCAAACTGATTGTCTTTATAAAGATACAATTATTGTTTTGATGTTCGTTTATTATAGAAAATTAAGGTCCAGAAATGAAGGCTCCTCATTCAATATTGACTAGACAAGATTGGCAATCCAACACATCAAAAGGAAAAATATAGCCTAATTATCATGGCCCTGTACAACAATTATGTACTAACATTTCTCAAGTCATAAAGATACTGTATGTACAGTTTTGTAATCGGTTCCAAAATGGCAAGAACCCTGAATCATATGAAAACCGAATCATTTTCCCCATTAGAAATTATGTAAATCTAATCACCTCAAAGAAAGATATGCTGCCGCTAGGTGACATCTTTCCCAAATACGGTGTTAGTTTCCACTTTTATCCTGATGACACTCAACTTTACATGCCCCTAAAGCTGACCAACACGCCAGATTGAAGTCATCTCAAGGCATGTCTTATTTATATTAAACAATGGCTGTCTGGCAACTTCCTGCATTTTAAAACGCTATGAAAGTGAAATTGTTGATTATCGGTCCTGCTAGACCAGGGGTCGGCAACTTTTACCACTCAAAGAGCCATTTTGACCAATTTCACAAATTAAAGAAAACAATGGGAGCCACAAAAATCTTTTGAAATTTGAAAATGAAATAACACTGCATACAAAGTTTTTTTTTTGCTTTGTGCTATGTATAAACCAAGGGTCTCAGACACGCGGCCCACACCTTAAAATGAAAATTGAATGTTAGTGCAGCCCGCGAGTTTTATATGAATGGCGCTTGACAGCGTCATACTTGTCAACCCTCCCGATTTTTCCGGCAGACTACGAATCTCAGGGCAACTATTCTCTCGAACGTGCCGTGATGGTACAGTATTTAGCACCCACTACAACCAGCGTGCCAGCCCAGCCACACGTTGTATGGGGCTTCTGCTTGTTCACGTAGGTGACAGCAAGGCATACTTGGTCAACAACCACACAGGTTACACTGACGGAGGCGGTATAAAAAACTTTAACACTCTTACTAATAATGCGCCACACTGTGAACCCACACCAAAAAGAATGACAAACACATTTTGGGAGAACATCTGCACTGTAACACAACATAAACACAACAGAACAAATACCCAGAATCCCATGCAGCCCTAACTCTTCCGGGCTACATTATACACCCCCGTTACCAAACCCCGCCCACCTCAACCGACGCACGGGGGGGGGGGGGGGGGGGGGGGGGTTGGTGGTAGCAGGGGTGTATAATGTAGCCCGGAAGAGTCAGGGCTGCATGGGACTGGGTATTTGTTCTGTTGTGTTAAGGTGCAGATGTTCTCCCGAAATGTGTTTGTCATTCTTGTTTGGTTTTGGTTCAAAGTGTGGCGCATTATTGGTAAGAGTCTTAAAGTTGTTTTATATGGCCACCGTCAGTGTAACCTGTGTGGCTATTGATCAAGTATGCCTTGCTGTCACTTGCGTGTGCATGTAGAAGATGCATACAACAAAAGGCTGGGCTGCCACGCTGTCTGTACAGATTGTAGAAGGCGCTAAATGCTGTACCATCATGGCACGCCCTTATTATTATTGTTAGGGTGAAAATCGGAGAATATTAATCCCGGGAGTTTTCTGCGAGAGGCACCGAAATCCGGAAACCTCCCGGGAAAATTGGGAGGGTGGGCAAGTATACAGCTGAGCCGCATCAGAGTGATCAAAGAGCCGCATGCGGCTCCAGAGCCGCGGGTTGCCGACCCCTGTGCTAGACTCAGGCACATGTTTAAGGATACCACTTTGAAATTTGATAACAAAACAATCGTACAAAGCGACTCGGTAAAGAATCTTGGTATTATTTTTAAGACGTTAAGAGTGTTACCAAAACATCATTCTTTCATCTCCGTAATATCGCCAGAATCCATCCTATTTTGTCCATCAGTGACGCTGAGATCATTATACGTTACATTTTGTCTTGATTACTGTAGCGTATTATAATGACTGCATTATGAACATACAATAGCGCATGTATTCAAAGAACAGGCCTTGTGCACACGTATACACACATCACTACGATAATTCACAACAAAGACATATACAGTGATGTTTGCGTTGCCGTGCAATGGGGAAATTAACTAGCATGCAAAAGCTATCTCGCTGCAGCGGAATGTATAACCTGTTGCATTCTCGTCCCACTTGAATCGTCAGGTTTGCATTGTGGATGATTGCACGCCACAAAATGTTGCTTTTATTCCGAAATACTCATGGTCATGTTGGTCATCGTAACATGCCTTCAAACATAGACTTAACTAAAGAGCAGTGTGAAGCTAATTACAGTTCGCTCATCATAACAAGGCCAAAACCTTCAGAAGGCAGCATGGTGGCCATCTGACAAACTGCCGTGTTTGATGTGGATCCAGACTCAGCAGCTGTTAATGGCCTCCTATAAATCACTGTAAGTGTTTTCTACAATGCATCAATGTCCTCAAAAACACACATGCACCATCCGCACTATTGCCAGCCCTTGAATTATGAGGGCTGTCTGGGGCCACCCCTTGTAATCCATGCAAGTCCTTCCTTCTATGCAAGAGCTGCGAAGCCGATTTCAGATTTGAATGCGTCATCAAAGATGGTTGCCTGTCTTTAAATGGCTGTGGGCAAAAAGCAGGGTCAACGTGAAGGTCTTCACAGAGTCTTTTGAAGCACCATCTGAAAAACGCTGATGACATGCTTGGCTCTGCAAAGGCTACATTCATGCAATGATTGGCAGCCATAATTAAACTATATTAGGGATTAACCTGGGTGAAGCGCTTGCCACAAAACTGGGTTGCGCACATGCGTGTGCAAATATAGGGTGGCATGACCAGTGAGTGTTTGTAGTGGGATAACAAACTCTGTCCCAGACATGACAAAATACTGAAAACACATGCTCCATAAAGAAATATCACATCACCGCTTCAGAGCTGTGCCTGACTTTAAATTAACTGTCTTTTCATTTTCATGTGTAGGCTTTGACCACCAAGCGTTGCGATGACGACAAATACCAGCGCTATGGAAACCATCCTGCAGAGTGCCGGTGCCCAAGAAGCCCATCCCATCGGGCTTGGAAGACTTCAGACCGGTTGCTCTGATGTCTCATGTGATGAAGGTCCTCGAGAGACTTGTGCTGGATCAGCTGAGACCCCTGGTGTCTCCTTCCCTGGACCCTCTACAGTTTGCCTATCAGCCCCATGTAGGGGTGGATGATGCTGTTATCTACCTGCTGCATCGTGCTCACTCTCACCTGGATAGTGGGAGGTGCACTGTGAGGATCATGTTCTTTGATTTCTCCAGTGCCTTTAACACCATCCAGCAAATTCTGATGACTGACAAGTTGCTCAAGTCATTCCCCCATCTTTACTCATCGCAAAGAGCAGCAGATGTGATTGCATGCGAGTGACAACATTTTTGAATATACTTGTTTTGGATGTTAAAACATTACACAATCCAGTAGTGTAAGTCTTTTACGTTTTGGATTAATCATGATTAATCATAATAGTTCATTTAAAAAGACCCCAATATTAGGGCACCAATGTAATTTTATTGTCACAATGTCATCCAGAGCAACCCAAACCGCCTTTCAGTCAACCATCCGCAGTAAAGGAGCATGGATGGTAAAAATAAATCGCGTGATTAATCTGCGTGCATACATGTACGACATTAAAGCAGTCATTTTTTGTGATTAATCACATGAGTTAACCCGTTATTTTTGACAGTCGTAGTTCAAATGATTTGAAAGACAAGCTAGCATACATATACTACAGATATTATTAAAGGGGAACTGCACTTTTTGGGGAATTTTGCCTGTCGTTCACAATCATTATGAAAGACATGACGACAGATGTATTTTTTTTTATGCATTCTAACTCGTAAATAAACATAAATAAAAGCCCACTTACAGCACAGCCAATGGGAAGTCCTCAATTCCGCCCATAAAATCCAATAAATAACCATTAAAAACGCGCTAACAATACTCCATTTACACTTTGTGATTTGAATATTAACCAAGTATTATTGATATTGTTAATATAAGTGCTAATGCAGGCGAACTATTCATAGCGGTGCCGTGATCACTACAGTGTGTCCTTATGTTTACATATTCGAGTGCATTAAGCTGTGTGAGAAATTTTAAGTCAGAAATGTGGTGTGTTTGTCAACAAAGTAATAGTACAGGCAACACAGCAAGAGTGCTGGGATGTTTTGACAAATGTTCATCTTTTGGTGTGCTGCCGTTCAGGAGTATAAAAGTTATGTAATTGAGTCTACTTCATTTTTTGCAAGACTGCATGTTGTAGTCTGTGTGTTCAACCCAAAATATTGGAACAGACCCTCATCGTACTTCCATTGTCGTATGCCTGCAGTTTATCGCCCATTATTGCCCTCCATTTTTTTATTTACATATTTCCCCTGAGCACACTTCCACTAAACCCCCTGCCTCTGTTTCTCTCCCCATCCCTCTTTCTTTCTCTTTCCTTACCTTTCTCTGACATTGATGAATTGTTTGTCGGAAGAGGTAATCTATCTTGCCCTGTCCCAAACCTGAACAAACCTCCTCTACTTTCTCTCTTTCTCTCTTTCTCTTTCTCCCATATGTTGTATCCCTCCACCCCAAGGTTAGTGAGAGAGGCATTCATCAGGGAGAGAGTGAAGGTAAAGATCTGCCCCCAGTTATTTCAGTGATATTGAAAACATAATTAAAACAGGAGTAATTTGTATTTTTTAGTCTATGGTTTTGCCTGAAAGGGCACCTTTTATGCAAAACCAAGTTTCTTGGTACCTGTTTTTGTGTATTTGGGAACCCCATGAAATCAAACCATGGATGCATTACGGAGATATTTATAAAACAATCTTGCTGTCTTCCAAACTTGCTCCAAATGAACAGTTTGAGACTTTAGTGAGGTATTTTGCTTTAGTTACGTGAGCAGATGTCTCCATAAATGGTAGTTGTTTACCCAAGAGATTTGCGGGAGTCCGCCTTTTTTAGTTGTAGTCCAAAGTTGGAGTCAAAAAGTTCCTTGTTTTTCTCTGTCCTCTTGTTGTGGGGCAGACTGTCTCTTGCATGCACAAGCATGTTAAAATCATCTTGCAATTTCTAATACAAAGTAGCGTACAGTTCTAACGTATATCTGTCAGTTTTACATGTAGAAAAAAAACATAATATGACCCCTTTAAGAAACATTTTCGTGTCTTAAAAAAAGCACGGTCATCTTATAACCAGATCAATATAACAATTTATTGTGTCCATTTATCCATCGTGCCTTAACTCTAAAGGCTTAGTTGGCCACATGCGTGGACAGCACCTTTTAGCTCTGATTTCCAAAATTGTGTACACTACTGAATTGGGGTCTTATGTGCTTATGTGGACACTTATACTGCCATCTGGTGGTGTCAGAAGAGTATAACATACAATGGAATTTGGAGAAAAAAAAGTGTAAAAATAAGAATTAGCATGTCACTAAACGTGAAGTACACGTTTGTTACTTATGGACAAAGTACATCATATCAAAAGATGATTCTTAGTTTTTATTCCAGTTAGGGTCCAATAAGCCCAAATAGTAAAAATAAATTTAAAAAAAAAAGCATGTAAACAAACAGCTTGGGCCTTAAGAGGTTTTAATAAAAGGAGAAATGCACTTTTTAAATTGAATTTGCCTATCGTTAACAATCATTCTGAAGGACATGATGACGGCTGGATTGTTTTTTAATGCATTCTAAATGTTAAAGTTAAAGTCCCAACGATAGTCACATACACACACTAGGTGCGGTGAAATTATCCTCTGCATTTGACCCATCCCATGTTCACCCCCTGCGAGGTGAGAGGAATCATTTTGGTGATTTAACCAACAATTCCAACCCTTGATGCTGAGTGCCAAGCAGGGAGGCAATGGGTCCCATTTTTATAGTCTTTGGTATGACTCGGCCGGGGTTTGAACTCACGACCTTCCACAAGGCCACTGAGCAGGTCAAAAAAATAAATGTAAATAAAAGTCTGCTTACAGCGGAGTCAATGGGAGCGCCCCTATTTCACCCGTATAAGTATTAGTGATATTGTTATTATGAGCACTAATGCAGACAAACTATTTATAGCGGCGCCGCAATCACTACCATGTGTCCCTATGTTTACATCATCGAGTGGTCAGCTGCTTTCTCGCATCCCTGCTCCCTGTAAGTTTATTGTAGATCATAAATCATGCATCTCACCTGGACAGAAGACATCTGAGTAGGTATTCTGACAAGTTGGTACACTTTGACAGTCATTTAGGACTTGGAAATGGCCAGAACAACCTCAAAAAAATGCTTGGTCGTTTCTTTGTGAGAGTTATGAGACATTCTTCATCTAAATGGGAACATATGAACATCCCAGCAGTCGGCATCTTAATGACAGCAGACCTTGCACAGTAAGTGATGTTTTATTATGTCTGTTGGCTCTCATAAAGTCTGCAGTGAGCAGAAATCAGTGATGAAGAAAAAAAATGATGCTTTTGTTAAATGAATGCCCCGTGTATGCTTAAAATGATCAAAATACGAAAATATGAAATGTTATTATAAATGGGTATATTACTACATCACATATATACTTACATCATGTATATAAAATCTTAATGGAGGTATTTGGATGTTTTTTTAAGGGGCTCTGAAGGCGAAATTGCGCGGCTTCAATAGGCTCCATTGTAAGTGGACTTTTGATTGCATTTAATTGATATTTAGAACGTCATGTCGGTGTGATCATGTTTTGTTTTAGTCATGTTCGGTTTTGTTTTTGGACTTTTTGTGCACTTTTGTTTGTTTTGTCACCATAGCAACCATTAGTTTTCACCTGTCATGTCACGCGCCTGTTTCACGTTTTAAATCACGCACCTGTTTTCACTAATCATGTCTGTAGTATTTAAGTTCATTGTTTTCAGTTTGTCTTTCTGGCAACATTGCATTTTATGCTCTACACACTCTTCATCCTCTTAGATCATGCTTCATGTCCCATGCCAAAGTAAGTTTTTGTTCCATGTTTATAGTCTTTTTGGTTTCATAGTTTGTTCTCCGCTATTGTGCGCGCCTTTTGTTTGCTTCTTTTTGTTTTAGTAATTATAAAATAAAATATGTACTCACATTCCCGTCTCGCCCGAGCCAACTTTCCGTTGCCTTCTGGAAAAACTAAACCCAAGGACCAAGTCTTGACATAGAATGCAAAAAATACATAAATAACATCCATCGTCGTGTCTTTCATAATGATTGTGAACGATGCATTCTCAATAGTAAAAAAAAAAACTGCTAGCAAGAGGCGCCTAACAATGCAAGTAATAGGAAATCGATTTATTCCGCCTATAAATCATTCGAAAAACAATCCCAAAGACGCCAAGATCGTTGTGCTCTACTTGAGCTGCTAAATTCAGAATCCTCACTCCTCAGATAAAAAAAAATTTCCTAGCGATGTTGTGTCTTTTTTTCAAGAGCCAATTTGAAAGCCATATACCGGTAGTATCAAGTTGGTAGTGTGTGGAATTTCAAAGTTGACCAACTTCCCGACTTGGTGCCACAACTTTCTACCATACAAGTAAGGTTGCATGATTTATAATAGAGCTTTTTTTTTTTACAAATTCAAAAGCTATACAGAAGCTGTTCAAGCTCCTTCGACTTCATTTTGTGGCAGGTCATAACCAACATTAATAGCAGCTCAAGCTCGCTGGTACCCAGTGGCTGGCTACTTACCCGTGGTCGGGGGAGCAGTGTGAGCAAGGCAGAAAAGTAGTTCCTCTGTGTTAGCTCTTACAATACCAAATGTTGCTACAACTTGGTTGATATGCAGATCACAGCATGTAAATGGGCTTTGTTGGTGGTTTTTTTAAAGGCTTTTTTTAAACCGCTTTATAGGCGGAATAGATCAATCCCATATACCTGCATCGTTAGCTGCCTAGTACTGACAGTTTTTTTTACGATTTAGAACTGACAGAAAAAGGAAAGACGTGTGTTCTTGTTTCACATAACTATTGTGAATGATGGTCAAAATTCCCCAAAAAGTGCAGTTCACCATAAAGTTCTTCATATAAAATTGTATAAAGTAGTGTTTGGCACTCTAGCAGTGTTTTTACTCTTTCATGGGTTGGTTCATGCCTCCATAGACTTGTGCTGTGGCCCAATCTTTATTAGCCAGCACACATAAAGCACTAAGCTGCAAGGAAACATGGAAAATGCTAAATGCATTAAGTAATATTTTTGAAAAGTTTGTGGAAAATGGATTAGTCGAGTAGAAAAAACCCTAAACAAACAGCCCCCTCTGAGCGTGGACCATCTTAAAGGCCTCTTTAAACTAATATGCCTTCCAAAAAGTCTCAGCCAGGGCCGGCTGCCTTCAGGCATTACATTGCACAGAAGCACCCATTCATACACGGGACCTCCTAGGAGCTACCACAGTGCAGCACTGTGGTAGCGCTGCTGCTCCCTGAGTTTCACGCATCCAGACGTACACGAACATGAGCACAAGGATTAGATATGACTATAAAAATTGATGAATTGATCCTTCAGAATTTGGTTGTAATTGTGTGGGAATTGATGGTTATATATTTGCAGCCAGCAGCTGTTGATTCAGTCTTAACTAGTTTGTTGCCGAAATAACAAGAACATGTCATCAATGGCATTACTGCAGCACTAGCAATGAAACAGGAGTTCACAACATTCAAAGATAGATTCTCCCCTCCAATTAGAAATTATATTTAAAAACTTTGAAAACAATAAATTCATTAATTAATTCTTAATTTACCCCAGAGTTTCTGTAAAACTTTGTGTTTGTAGAGGAATATGACCGCCAATGTGCAAGAAGGATTTTTTCTTTAGGCATTTATAAAGCAAATACAATTATATACAAATAGTAAATAATTAGTTAAAGAATGTGTAATCATCTCTTAATAAATAATTGCAATAATAAATTAATAGTTACACTGAAACTATGTATTTATTTAATTACTAATGTGTTTATTTGATTTTATGTTTATTAATTTACATACATAATAGCGTTTTTATTTAATTGTTTATTTATTTATTGACACTTATTTAGCTAATGGACTTTTTCAATTACTTTATGATATTTGTATTACTCCGAGGCTCGGTTGTAAATGTACAAAACCCAAAACCAGTAAAGTTGGCATGTTGTGTAAATAGATTGACAATGATTTGCAAATCCTTTTCAACCTATATTCAGTTGAACAGACTGCAAAGACAAGACACTTAATGTTCGAACTGGTAAACTTTGTTATTTTTTTCAAATATTAGCTCATTTCGAATTTGATGCCTGCAACATGTTTTAGAAAAAGCTGGCACAAGTGGCAAAAAAGACTGATAAAGTTGAGGAATGCTCATCAAACACTTATTTGGAACATCCCAAAGGTGAACAGGCTAATTGGGAACAAGTGGGTGCCATGATTGTGTATAAAAGCAGCTTTCATGAAATGCTCAGTCATTCACAAACAAGGATGGTGCGAGGGTCACCACTTTGTGAACAAATGTGTGAACAAATTGTCCAACAGTTTAAGAACAACATTTCTCAACGAGCTATTGCAAGTAATTTAGGGATTTCACCATCTACGGTCCGTAATATCATCAAAAGGTTCAGAGAATCTGCAGAAATCACTGCACGTAAGCGGCAAGGCTGAAAACCAGCATTGAATGCCCGTGACCTTCAATCTACTGCATCAAAAAGCGACATCAGTGTGTAAAGGATATCACCACATGGGCTCAGGAACACTTCAGAAAACCACTGAAAAAAAACAGAGTGACACGTCTTGTCAGTCATCCACTGTCTTTGTCTCTGTGGGTGGAGGCGAGAACGCTCGCATATACACACACACAGAAGTTGAAGCTAATAATGTAAATGTAAAGTAACATTGTAGAAATGATACGGGTAAGCCCCAAAATGTCAATTAATTGTTTGCTATTCCATTGCAGACCTTGAAAGTTTGTGAAAATCTGCCGATAACTTTGTGAATTATGCTGCTGACTAACTAACTGACAAACTCCGGCGATCATATAAATTCCTCGCAAAAGTAATAACTACTTTTGAATGGATAAGTATACAACAATAATAGCAAGATTGTATATAGACATAAAGTTAAAGTTAAAGTACCCATGATTGTCACACACACACGAGGTGTGGTGAAATTACTCTCTGCATTTGACCCATCCCCTTGTTCCACCCCCTGGGAGATGAGGCGGTTGGCCGCGCTCGGGAATCATTTTGGTGATTTAACCCCCAATTCCAACCCTTGATGCTGAGTGCCAAGCAGGGAGGTAATGGGTCCCATTTTTATAGTCTTTGGTATGACTCGGTATGAACTCACGACCTACCGATCTCAGGGCGGACACTCTAACCACAAGGCCACTGAGCAGACATACATGTCATATACATTATTGTCAAATTTGGTCCGTGAATAACCTAAAAAGAAAATTACAAAAATTCTACCAAAGTTTAATTGAAAGCTAATTCCTGGAACTTGTGATGCTTTATCACAGTGGCAAAGTTACAAGCCTTGGTAATGGTAATAAACCATTGATGTAGACTGAATTACAGACAAAAACTTACATTCATTTCAGCACCAACACCTTTTCAAAGCAAACAAGTGTCTTAGGTTGGAACGCTTATATCATTAAACATTTATTCTAAAAGGAGAAAATCAATCAATATTTTTTAAGCATAAGTTTTCCCAACTCAAGATACATTGTGGGACCTGTGCATTAATTCAAAGAAAGTGTGTCTTGAGTTTAAGCAACTCGACCCCTATGCAGCTCAGGAAAAATCCCATCAGTCAGGTCATGTGTTGTGATCGGATGTCCAGTACAACGCCGAGTGAGGAGGAAGAGGGCGTTTGAGGCATAGAAAGGGAAACATAACTCCATATCTGACATATACGGTCAATAGCAGATAACAGTAAACAACAACAACCATTCAAAGCTTTTAAATCGAGCTGCGTGGGCTCCATTTGCTGGAGGTAATTGGATAGTTGAACTGCTAGAGGCAATTCAGTGTCTGCGCATGCGAGGAACCAACAGTCAATTTAATCGTCTGTCTTACACACACACACACACACACACACACACACACACTCGCTCTCTTTTTTCCCGCAAAGTGTTTCCTTTTCTGTACTTTCTCTCTTTTGTCCTCTTTACCTCCTTGCTCCTGATAAGCAGGGAGGAGGAACAATGTGAGAGACTTGATGTTGCAGTGCAGCTGTAAGATAAACATTTAAAAGAGTATGTAAGACTTGACTCACAGGAGTCCAAAATATTAGTCTGTACATAATATAAAAATGTTAAAGATAACATTGTTTAGTTTTGGCCAAGGTATTTATTTTGCAATATGTTTTTTTGCAGGTTGCTGGTTAGACGCAAAGAGGGAGCACTATGATGCATAATCTAAATCAGACTGTGGTATGCTTACCTCTAGTGGTATGCCAAATAATCACTTGATTAAGTGATTAGTTTTTTATGTTCCTATATTCAAACACAGTGTTACAGTTCAAACTGTGTGTAATATTACAGTGACCAGAAATATTAAATATATGTGTTAAATAAAACCTCTGCCTTGTTTTAATTAATACTAAAGCCTACTAAACTGCTGTATTTCAATGTTAGTCATTATAGGGGTACATGGAGAGTTTTCTGAGATAGTACTTGGTGAAAAAAGTTTCAGAACCACTGACCTACTGTAAATCAAATTTTTTATCCAGCTCTTGCATTAAATCTCATTATTGTGGTCGAATATGAATTATATGTGAAATTGGCATAAAAAAGGATAAACTATGTGTTTAAAAAATATATATATATATATATATATATATACATCCATCCATCCATCCATTTTCTACCGCTTATCCCCTTTGGGGTCGCGGGGGGCGCTGGAGCCTATCTCAGCTACAATCGGGCGGAAGGCGGGGTACACCCTGGACAAGTCGCCACCTCATCGCAGGGCCAACACAGATAGACAGACAACATTCACACACTAGGGCCAATTTAGTGTTGCCAATCAACTTATCCCCAGGTGCATGTCTTTGGAGGTGGGAGGAAGCCGGAGTACCCAGAGGGAACCCACGCAGTCACGGGGAGAACATGCAAACTCCACACAGAAAGATCCCGAGCCCGGAATTGAACCCAAGACTACTCAGGACCTTCGTATTGTGAGGCAGTAACCCCCAAACTGGGAGAGTGGCTCCAACATATCCGAGGAACAACATCTGAAGCCTCAGTCCAGAAGAGCAAAGTCCTAGGAACAGCCAAGATACTGCGCAGAACTCTCAAAATCCCAGTCCTCTCATAGAGGACCCGAGCTTGAGGATGACACAGATACCACCCCACCGGAATGAGAAGGAGATTATTTTTTTTTATGTGTATACATATGTACATATATAAATTTGGAAACCCCCCACAACTCTTGCAGAGAAGCATCTCATAGCGCCAATCTGGAAATAACTGTCATCCAAAGCTCTTATTTTGCTTTTTGGACACAATAAACCTGCTTAGAGTACATACATTTATTAATGGTTGGACATTTAATTTGGTGACAATACGATCCCTGAGTGAGACAAGTAAATGTCTAGTTCTCAAACTTTTTGACTCCCAGAGCCAAAGTGAAAAAGTGCCGGTGGACCAAAAACAGTAATTTTAAGCATGTAGCTGCACAATGAGTGAGTAGTTGAATCCATTAACACCATTATTTAATGTAGTGGAGAGCATCACGTTTGATAGATGGCAACTTGTAAGCCTTGGTAACATGCCATCAATGATTATGTGTGCTCAAATGACTATGTAGAAAATTTTGGCAAGCCAACGTTTGGCAGGCCAAACAAAACGACTCGGCGGGCCACTTTTAGCCCCCGCGCCCCACTTTGGGCACCCCCTAGTCTAGCGTCGCCTAAGTAATAGCAATATACCACTGCATGGTAATGCATAAGCTCCAAATGTAACTACTGTATCTTGGCCACCAGTAATTGCTAATGCCCACAAATGTGAACGTAACCACATAACCTTTCTCTGTTATATCACAGTCCATCTTAGTGTTAAGCATGCACTATTGTTATTGGTTTGAATTGCTATTAAGGACAGGGACTTACATTTTGGATAGTAAAATAATATACGGAAGGGCTATTCAACTAAATTGTTTTACGGGCCACAGTTTCAGAAAGCTAAAGACCGGGGCGCCAGACTTCTCCCATCACTATTAAGAGAACCACCACCCTGTGTAGACATTTGTTTTGGGGCTATTTCTTATATCCGAGTTACACATTTCAGGACAAAAAAAGCAAGGGAATATGTTAATGCAAGGATCTGCCAACGTGATCACACAAATCCCTCTATACCACAGAAGCACACAGGTTTTTAAGAATTTACTGCAAAAAAAAAAGGTCTCTCCCATGTTTTGAGCTGAACTCAATTTGAGCTGGTTTCACTATCGGGCCGGATTTGGCCCCCGGGCTGCCAGTTGAACAGCACTGATACACGGGGTGTACAAGCAACCCAGCAGCTAATCACAGCTTTTCTTCCTCTCAATCACATGCACATTAGTGAGAGATGCAGAGATGCAAAAACAAAATATGCTACCTTACTTTGCATTTACTGGCAGTGCATTTGATTTTTTTTTAATTTAAAAACATCATGCTTAAAAAACTTATTTGAAGGGTACAATTTTAAAATGAATAAAAACTGAATTCAACCAAGTTTTTACGTATTTTGCAAGTAACTTGAACAGCGGAAAACTCCAGTAAAAGTTCATAAAGAGAAAACACACAAACTCTCCCTCACACCTTCCTATAGGACATCTTGTGCAAAACGCTGAAGATAGTTCTCCTGACTACATGACAGCCTGAGACAGTGCTGTGTATGTGCAGCTTATTCAGCAGTTGCCTGGCTCGTGTTGGAAGTGTGGTTAGCGGGTCTTCAAATAAACCGATCAGCAAGTGAGACTTCACAGTTGTCAGGGCTGCAGAATCTGGCACCTGATGCAAGAGGAGCACTGGGCTTGGACCGCCTCAACTTTTCGTCTTGGCTCTCGAAGCTGGGCTCTTTAACTTATAAGCGAACTACAGAACAGTCCAATGGCCCCCCAAAAAAGACACAGATTGATGGAAAGTGACGGCGTTTTGCACAGATGGATTATCAGAAACATCTCATTCATGCTTCACACTTTCAGGTTGTGCGAAAATGTGGACATGAAGGGTCGGGAAACTGACTGCTGTTTGATGGAGAGGCAGTTGCCATGGTAGCGGTGGACTTAAAGGCATCAGGTGCTTTGACTGCCATAACTACCACCCTTCACAGTACAGCAGTGTGTTCTAGCTGTGCACACACACATGCTAATAAAATCAATGGGGTGCATTTTTATGCAAATCTCATTTCACCAACGAAGGTGTTTCACTGTGGTCGAGCAGAAATAGTTGAACGTAAAAATGGTTTGATTGGAATTTTCATTGCGTAATTGCTGTGATGCTTTATAATGTACTGCTCCATTAGCTTCTTTGTTGGAAAGGGAAATTGACAGACAAAAAAGAATGACGACATGGTCCTTATCTGGAATTGTGGACACTAAACCACCAGGGTACCTTGCAGCTCCATGTTTCTCTGCAGCGCTTTACAAGGCAATTCCATTAGAATAGTTTTCTCTATCAAATGGGGTTAAAGAACAACATTGCCAAGAAAAAAACACCCCATTACTCATCCTTTCGAAGCCTTAAACGAAGGACAGATGAGACAAAACAATAAAGCCAAGTTGTTGGTTTTTTTTAAGCGTAAAACTGCATCATATAACATGTTTGGTTGTTCATTGACTAATGATTATTTTAGACCTCATAATGATCTTTTATTGTGTAGCTTCTGTGTTCTTTTAAGGCATTCACTGTGTTGACTGAGGCCTCAAACTAAATGATGTCACACCGCCGTCATTTTGTTCAATTAACAGAAAATAATGTGAATAATTAAGCACTTTATTTCAATGCAGGTCAACATGAACTAAGCCCCCGAAATAAACATTGACACCGTGGATGGCTCTAATACCTAACAATATATATCATCCATCCTTTTGGGGTTGCGGGGGGTGCTGGAGCCTATCTCCGCTGCATTTGGGCGGAAGGCGGTGTATACCCTGGACAAGTCGCCACCTCATCACAGGGCCAACACAGATAGACAGACAACATTCACACTCACATTCACACATTAGGGCCAATTTAGTGTTGCCAATCAACCTATCCCCAGGTGCATGTCTTTGGAGGTAGGAGGAAGCCGGAATTCCCGGAGGGTACCCGGAGGGAACCCACGCAGTCACGGGGAGAACATGCAAACACACAGAAAGACCCACAAAGAACATGCACCAACCCCTGTTCCAACGTGCTGCCCCAATATATATCATTAATAATGAATTCATTTAAATTTTAGAATATGCCAAGGGCCATTAAAAAAACAAGATATCTGACAAATCTCATTTACGGTTCATGTTTTTTAACCGGAGGAGGATGAGACAGGTTGTAAAAGTGAAGAACAAGAACGTTTGATCATGTTACGCCTATACTGGCTCACCTGCACTGGCTTTCTGTGCACTTAAGATGCGATTTTAAGGTTTTAGTACTTACGTATAAAATACTAAAGGGTCTAGCTACATCCTATCTTGCTGATTGTATTGTACCATATGTCCCGGCAAGAAATCTGCGTTCTAAGAACTCCGGCTTATAAGTAATTCCCAGAGCCCCAAAAAAGTCTGCAGGCTATTGAGCGTTTTCTATTCGGGCTCAGTAGAAGCATTTAAGTCCCATCTTAAAACTCATTTGTATACGCTAGCCTTTAAATAGACCCCCCTTTTAGACCAGTTGATCTGCCGTCTCTTTTCTGCTCTGCCCCCCTCTTCTGTGTGTAGAGGTTTTAGGTGACCACAAATGTTGCGCGAGCTGTTCAAAGTCGTGACCCGGGGTGCATGGATCACTCATCTGTGCATCAGTCGGGGATGTCTCTGCGCTGCTGACTTGTCTCCACTCAAGATGATCCCCTGCTGGTCCCACTATGGACTGGACTCTCACACTATTAACTAAATCCACTCGACGTCCATTGCACCGGTCGCCCACATCTGCGGTCCCCTCTAAGGTTTATCATTGTATCCCATTGGGTTGAGTTTTTTTCTTGCCCTGATGTGGGATCTGAGCCTAGGATGTAGTTGTGGCTTGTGCAGCCCTTTGAGACACTTGTGATTAAGGACTATATAAATACACTTTGATTGATTGATTGATTGATTGATTGATTGTGCAAAAACTGCCTAACCATTTTGTATGACCTTTTGTGGAGGGTTGGCACCATACTTGCCAACCTTGAGACCTTCAAATTCGGGAGATTTTTTGGGGGTGCCGGGGGAGGGGCCGTGGGGCGGGGTTAAGAGGGGAGAAGCATATTTATAACTAGAATTCACTGAAATTCAAGTATTTCTGTTATATATACTGTATATATATATATATATATATACATATATATAAAATAAATACTTGAGTTTTAGTGAATTCTAACTATATATCCATCCATCCATTTTCTACCGCTTATTCCCTTTTGGGGTCGCGGGGGGCGCTGGCGCCTATCTCAGCTACAATCGGGCGGAAGGCGGGGTACACCCTGGACAAGTCGCCACCTCATCGCAGGGCTCTAACTATATATACTATATATATATATATATGTGTGTGTATTTTATTTTATATATATATATATATATATATATATATATATATGTATTTTATTATATATATATATACATATAAATAAAATCAATACTTGAAGTTCAGTGTTCATTTATTTACACATATACACACATAACACTCCTCTCTACTCATTGTTGTATTTGAAAGTGCAATGCTTTGCAGCCAGTAGCACAGCCTTTGAAGGAGCATAGGTATGGGCAGTGTAATATTCTGGGTTGGAGTCAATAACCAGGCGAGGTGACGAAGTTACGTCTCTTTACGTCATACTTCAGAACCGACTCCCACACTTGCCGTCAGGGTGCGCAATACAACGTAAACCGTTGGCCAACCAAAAAGTAACCACAGAACACTATACGGTATAGTGTTCTGTGGTTACTTTTTGGTTGGCCAAGTGGACGTGATGACAGGCTGTCCTCACTCAGGTCCACACGGACCTGGAGAGGGCGTGCCTTAAGTCCGTCCTGGAAATCGGGAGAAATTCGGGAGAATGGTTGTCCCGGGAGATTTTCGGGAGAGGCACTGAAATTCGGGATTCTCCCGGAAAATTCGGGAGGGTTGGCAAGTATGGTTGGTACATGAATAAAGGCAAACTCTGCTCTGCGCTGCCTCTGCTGGTTGTAGCCTAAGAGTACACCCCATTTGGACTCCATGTGTGAGGATTGCGGTTTTCTTCTTTGTCATTGATACCAATCAACCAATCACAAAACGGCTATGATTTTAATAATCTTGATATGTTTGTGTGTGCATTTAAAGCCATGGAGAACCTTTTTAATTCCCTTCCTATCACTATCTCTCTAATCCAGCTCCACAGAACACATTCTACAATGTCTTTCACACCTGAAAGGCATCAAGAGGGAATGATCGCTTTCAATTGAATGTGATATATTACTGCCCAGTCGCTCACCAACACGAGCACCATGAGGAGCCCATTAATGCTGATGGAGATATGTATGCGGCTCACATCTGTCACATGTCGCTGCCGTGGCAACACCAGCTGCCGTGGTTACAGGAGACCAGCTTCTGTGGTCTTCTGGGATTTGGTTATTACAGGGTAGCTAGCTTACCTGCATGCATGGAAAGGCACATTTGTTTTACTGCAACTGAGAGCTGAGCATTAATACTGCAGCTACTGGTGTTGTTTTTGGTGATAAACGGCGTGATGATGGATAATAGATGGTTTATTGCAGGGATGGGTTCAGCTGATTGAACTGCAAGTGGTTTGACCCCTCTTGTGTTTGGGAACTGATGAGTAATTCACAAGTAGAGACAAGCCCATGTTTTACATTCACCCCAAGGTCAGATTTGCTCATGATTGGCTCTTATTAAAATGATTTGTTTGGGTTTGAAGTTAATGCCTTCAAGGACAATTCAACCTCTGCTATCTGATGAGAGGGCGTGTTGTTTGTTTTACCACATGATACATACGCCGCTTTATGTTACTGCAATGCCAATACTAAGCGGATTCACAGCACAATATATTATTCCTTCATTTTCTAAATACTGTAACACTTGTCATGTTGTTCTTCAGACAACATAAGGACTAATCTACTAAAGTTTGCATATTTTAAAACATGTGCAAACTTGATAGCGCATGCAAATCTGATCGACTAAGCTCAGTGGCCTAGTGGTTAGAGTGTCCGCCCTGAGATCGTTAGGTTGTGAGTTCAAACCCCGGCCGAGTCATACCAAAGACTTTAAAAATGGGACCCATTACCTCCCTACTTGGCACTCAGAATCAAGGGTTGGAATCGGGGGTTAAATCACCAAAAATGATTCCCGGGCATGGCCACCGCTGCTGCTCACTGCTCCCCTCACCACCCAGGGGGTGATCAAGGGTGATGGGTCAAATGCAGAGATTAATTTCGCCACACCTAGTGTGTGTGTGACAATCATTGGCACTTTAACTTTAACTTTAACTTGTGCATAGAGGATGGCGTCTGTTAAATGAGCAAAAAAGGGAGCGCAATCCATTTAACATGTCTTGTCCTAAAGGGCACCTACTGTATCATGCAAAACCAACTTTTCTAACTAAAAACTAAAGTTTTGGTCTTTGTTTTCTCCAAACGCACACATTTGTCTAAATATTGCCAAGGACACGCATTATTGTGGGTTTTTTGCACGTGATCTTCATTTACTAAAGGAAAAAGCAAATCTGCTGGAGAAAATTCTTCTGCCATTCTCTCGTCGTCATGTAACATGAGTGTGTGACTGTTATGAGTTTGCTTGCTAATTCCAATGACCCGCCCTATCTTGCCTCTGATTAGTTAGTCCATAATGTTTTGCCCTAAGCTTGGGACTCATCATCATACTTGCCAACCTTGAGACCTCCGATTTCGGGAGGTGGGGGTGGGGGTGGGGGGTGGGGGCGTGGTCGGGGGCGTGGTTGTGGGCGTGGTTATGAGGGGAGGAGTATATTTACAGCTAGAATTCACCAAGTCAAGTATTTCATATATATATATATATAAATATATATATATAAGAAATACTTGACTTTCAGTGAATTCTAGCTATATATATATATATATATTTATTTTATTATATATATATTTTTATATATATATATATATATATATATATATATATATATATATATATATATATATATATATATATATATATATTTATATATATATATATATATATATATATATATATATATATATACATATATATATATATATATATATATATATATATATATATATATACATATATATACACATATATATATATATATATATATATATATATATATATATATATATATATATATATATATATATATATATATATATAAATATATAAATAAGAGAAATACTTGAATTTCAGTGTTCATTTATTTACACATATGCACACACATAACACTCATCTACTCATTGTTGAGTTAAGGGTTGAATTGTCCATCCTTGTTCTATTCTCTGTCACTATTTTTCTAACCATGCTGAACACCCTCTCTGATTATGCATTCTGCTTCGTCTCCTTGTTGTGTGTGCAGTTGTGCACTGCACTCTCTAAAAGCCGTAGTTGTTATTGTCACATATGCATGTACAGTAGATGGCAGTATTGTCCTGTTTAAGAGTGTCACAAAATTGCTGTTTACGGCAGACGAACTGCTTTACGGTAGACGAAAACGTGACTGCTGTTGTTGTGTGTGTTGTGTGTTGTTACCGCGCTGGGAGGACGTTAATGAAACTGCCTCACAATAAACCCACATAAGAAACCAAGAACTCGCCCTCGATCATTCTACAGTTATAACGTGATTGGGCAGGCACGCTGTTTATATTGTGGTAAAGCGTACGTGAAAACAGGCTGTCGACATGTCACTCAGGTCCGCCTGAATTTCGGGAGATTTTCGGGAGAAAATTTGTCCCGGGAGGTTTTCGGGAGAGGCGCTGAATTTCGGGAGTCTCCCGGAAAATCCGGGAGGGTTGGCAAGTATGCTCATCATACAAACACCAACCAATCATCATGGATTTTCTCCGTATGTATGGATGTTCTCATTCATCCAGGTCATTGTATTTTCTCTATTTTTTTTACTCGACCTGACTGCAGTTCATCATCATAACCGACTTGAGTGGGCAAATGCTCACATTTGATGGCGTCTGGCACGTTGGAGAGGTGTTCTCCTTACGAATGAATCCCAGTTTTAACTGTTCAGGACAGATGGCAGACAGCGTGTGTGGCGTCGTGTGGGAGAGCGGTTTGCTGATGTCAACGTTGTGAATGGAGTGGCCCATGGTGGGGGTGGGGTTACAGTATGGGCAGGCATATGTTATGGACAACGAACGCAAGTGCATTTTATTGATGGCATTTTGAATGTACAGAGATACCGTGACGAGATCCTGAGGCCCATTGTTGTGCCATTCACCCGAGACCATCACCTCGTGTTGCAGCATGACAATGCACGGCCCCATGTTACATGGATCTGCACAAAATTCCTTGAAGTCGAAAACATCCCAGTTCTTGCATGGCCAGCATACTCACCGGACATATCACCCATTGTGCATGTTTGAGATGCTGTGGATTGGCATAAGCGACAGCGTGTTCCAGTTCCTGCCAATATCCAGTAACTTTGCACAGCCATTGAAGAGGAGTGGACCAACATTCCACAGGCCACAATCAACAACCTGATCAACTCTATGTGAAGGAGATGTGTTGCACTGCATAAGGTAAATGGTGGTCACACCAGATACTGACTGCTTTTTTGACCCCCCATACCCAATAAAGCAAAACTGCACATTTCAGAGTGGCCATTTATTGTGGGCAGCTTAAGGCACACCTGTGCAATAATCATGATGTTTAATCAGCTTCTTGACATGCCACACCTGTGAGGTGGGATGGATTATTTTGGCAAAAAAGAAATGCTCACTAACACAGATTTAGACAGATTTGTGAACAATATTTGAGAGGAATAGGTATTTTGTGTATATACCGTATATTACCAAATAAACGCCCTTGTGCAAATAACCGCCCATGTCCTAATAGCCGCCCGGGGTCTGACCCCATTTTGTGAATTATTAACAGCCTCTTCCTAATAACCGCCTATGTCCAAATAGCCGCCCATGGGCTGTTATTTGCATAATTTAGATTAAAATCATATTGATTTCATTAAGCCCAATTTATAAGCTAAAAGGATAAGCAAAGGTGCAGTAATTCTGGTAATTAGCAGACGTTACGTGGGGATTCTGGGTAATCAACATATTGCAATGGGTCAACGCA
Organism: Nerophis lumbriciformis; assembly: GCF_033978685.3. Classification (NCBI taxonomy): domain Eukaryota; kingdom Metazoa; phylum Chordata; class Actinopteri; order Syngnathiformes; family Syngnathidae; genus Nerophis; species Nerophis lumbriciformis. The sequence continues at coordinate 41,369,167 of NC_084553.2, read as the reverse complement.
TATAGCGTAACACACACTCAACGACAACAACAAACCAACAAGGAAAAGTTTCAACATGGCAAGTAAGAGCAGCAGTGAGTTGAATGAACAGGATACCGGTACACCACAACTGATGGACGGGAATACTTTAAGGGGGAAGAAGAACAGAAAGTTTGACTTAAAGTTCCAGCTAGCGGTTGTTAAGTATGCGGAGCAGAATTTAACGTTGACCAAAAACGTGTACGAGAATGGAAACAAAGAAATGGAGAACTACTATCTCAGTCGGCAATCGATGGAAAACGGGCTCGTTTATCTGGTGGAGGTAGGAAGAAAGTGAGCGACAAGCTTGATGCTAATTTGTGTCAGTGGATACATCACGTTCGTGAACTGAACCACCGTGTGTCCCGCCAAATGATCTCTTGTTTTTTTGTTTGTATGTTTACAATAGCTTTTACATTTAAAGTTTTTTGTACGAAAAAAAAATACTGGACAGTAACCATTGTAACCTAATAATGGCCTGGTGTAGGCTGGTGCAAAAATAAATAAAAACCTTGTGCAAATAACCACCTGCTTCTTTTAAACACCTGTCTCCAAAATCGATGTTGTGAAATAAACGCCTAGGCTACTATTTGGTAATATACGGTAGTAAAAGTTTTACTTATTTTGAGTTCAACTCATGAAAAATGGGAGCAAAAACAAAAGTGTTGTGTTTCTCTTTTTGTTCACTATAGCAGAAGATCATTCACAACATACCTACTAATAGTACACACAATTTGCACGAGCTAATTTGCGCGATTTTGACCCAAAGTCTTTTGACTTTAGAGCACCTCCGGATTTGATGCCACAATTCAATCAGCATTAATTTCCACAAAACTGACAGACTTCTAAATCTTCAACGAATCAACGACAGTAATTGATTATTATGCTTATCTCCACTAGTAACTGTGCATGAAGTGTTAAAACACCTCTCATCTGCAAGTGTAATTGAATATATTTTCATTTGAAAAAATTCTAGTCACTACAATGTAATCAGTGAAGTAGTAAACATATTCACAAACATGGCCTATTATGGTTCTGGTTTTCTGTCCAGAAGTGGAAGCGTATATTATATGTTGCCCTCTATAAACTACAGATTATTTTGACTTTTAAAAGATCTGCAACAGATAGTGTACTTTTAAAACATACAAACAGCAACCCGGTTTCCTGAACTCGACTCCATCAACCGCAAACCCAGATGAGTTTTTATGATGACTGGAGTGTGGAGATGAGGAGTGAATAAACACACACATTTAGACAGACACACACCAGTAGACGCACATGGACATGAGCACAGCTGTTCTGCCAGATGCTCCTCAGAGTCCTGCGGTCACAAGCGTTGAGCATTTTCATGCCTCTAAAAAGTGAAAACACACACTGTTTAATTTAATCCCTCCCCCCACAATGTATTATAGTACTGAACATAGCACTTTATGGGCCTAATCTACTATAAAGGTTTGCATGTACTAAAACGTGCAAACTTGATAGCACACGCAAAGCTGATTTACTTAACGTGGGCACAGAGGATTGTGTCTCTTTAGTGAGCAGAATAGGGAACACAATCCATTTAGAGTGTCTGTCTTCATGAATATGCTAAATAAATGCTGATTATCAGAACGGCCATAGCACTGGAAGGAGATGCAAATATATTTATTCTGCACACGCAGTGTGATTAATTAAAACTCAAATTTGGGTGCTAATTTGCCTGTTTGTAAAGTATGTGCAAACTACATAGTAACACACACGGCAATGAGAAAGGAGACGATTCCGCTGCAACTCCATGATGCGTATGCTTGTCAACATGTATGGACTTTCAAAAATGAAAATATCAGACATATTGTCTAATCACCAATATCCATCCATCCATCCATTTTCTACCGCTTATTCCCTTTGGGGTCGCGGGGGGTGCTGGAGCCTATCTCAGCTACAATCGGGCGGAAGGCGGGGTACACCCTGGACAAGTCGCCACCTCATCGCAGATCACCAATATCATTTTATAATTTTAAAGCTGTTGGATGACTAAAACGGGGCTGATTAAATCAATTCAATTGGTGCGTTTTTGTGTCTGCTGGTGTTTATTTTAATGACGTCCATTTTTTCATATAGAACAGTGGTCCCCAAGCACCGGGCCGTGGATCGATTGGTACCGGGCCGCACAATAAATTAAAAAAAAATTCAATTAAAAAAAACATATATATATATATTATTTTTTTTTTTTTTTTATTAAATCAACATAAAAAACACAAGATACACTTACAATTAGTGCACCAACCCAAAAAACCTCTCTCCCCCATTTACACTCATTCCCACTCATTCGCACAAAAGGGTTGTTTCTTTCTGTTATTAATATTTCTGGTTCCTACATTATATATCAATATAGATCAATACAGTCTGCAGGGATACAGTCCGTAAGCACACATGATTGTATTTTTTATGATAAAAAAAAAAAGTTAAAAAATCCCGCCCGGTCCGTGGGACAAATTTTCAAGCGTTGACCGGTGCGCAGTTCCAAAAAGGTTGGGGACCACTGATATAGAAGATATATTCCTATGTGAAAAGAACTTCTCGCAATATGCATTTTCTTGCATATTCTTCTTCACATTTGCAGTTATGGCCGCAGCCTCTCCCATGAGCAAAGAAAAAGTGTTTTACATTGTAGATGGACTGCTTCTAAAACGCCCATAAAAAGGGGTGCATGTCTGCTGCATGTTTGAAAACATAGCAAAACGTGACAGGTAGGAAGGAGAACATGAATGTGCATTAAATGAGAGGGTCTCTGCGGTGAAAGCCCCGCATAGTAGACACAAAAAACACATTTAAATAAGGCGGTCTGCACCACTTCTCAATTGCACACACAGTCTCAGTATCTCACACACTACACGCCCACTAACAGTACATGCAATGTTATTGTTTGCACACGCTGTTTAGCACGTGGAATTTAAATATTTGTAGATTAGGACCCCTGTCTGCTGATGCAAACTCTACTATTGTAAAAGTGCCAAAGTCAAGCACTTGTCAATCTTATATTAGTCCGATTTAAAAACATATTTTCCCTTAGAGAAAAATGGTCTTTTAAGCTGGCACAGAGTCAAACTGGTGCCATCATAAAAGCTTTTTAACTGTAAAGTACTGTGCAAAACTCTTATGCCACCACTAATTGTATTGTTTTGAGTACTTTTATAAAGTACAGTTATATAGGAGAAATACGGTAAATGCAGGACATAATAAGAAAGTTTACACTAGTACATCAAAACAAATACAATTTCCACCAAAATTTGTAAATGTGTGGCTTATGGATTAATAAAAAAGCAAATAAATATTGTTGAGGAGCGAGAAGAAGGGGCTCAATCATAATTTGAATATTACTTATTTTGTCATCAAAGCAACAGTCCATCCCTCACAACTATCAGCATCCTTCATGAACCAGGAAGTAGACTGCTAACTAACAAAGGGATGCGCCAACAGCACAACACACTCCATAATCTTTGTTTGTTGTTGTTGTTTATGTTAAAAATGCAGCCTTAGTGGAAAAGTGACATTCTAGTTATATATGGTCTGAAAGTCTTGATAAAACAACAATAGTGGTTGAAAACTTTTGCTAGTAGAACCACTGGAGACTACAGTATTCTTATTGGCCATCCATGTATCAGAATAAGCCAATAAAATGTAATATAAAACAATTATAACTTTTATGACAAAAGTGTACTAAAAGTTAAAGTTAAAGTTAAAGTACCAATGATTGTCACACACACACTAGGTGTGGCGAGATTATTACTACAATGGTGATTTAGCTACCCTTAAGTGCGTTACATGTTTTTTTTACATTTGTATCCGTCACACATCATGGAAATAACATAGCCCATTTTAATAGTAAAATGTAAACCCAATATTGCACTCTGCCTTAATTTCATTTGAATAACTTTTTAATTGTGTGTGACACTAGGGTCTTACTGCTTTGAATGTGAGAACGTTTCTACTAGACATGTGACGTTCGTGAGTCGAGTCTTGAACGGTTCGTTTATTACACAAAAATGATTAATTTGCAGTTGCTTCTGTGAGCTGTTTTTAGATGTAAATGGCCCATGCTGCTTTGATAGCCACCTAACTGGACTAGAAAACAAAACACAAAATGAGACAAAGTCAAAAAAATGGTTGCAACATTTAAATACATGTTATTTACATTTACAGAGGAGTAGTGCAATTGTGTACTCACATTTATAAAATGTTTTAATTAATATTAATATTTTGTGTACACATTGCATTCATGTATTATGTTTCGGCTATATTTTGTCTCTATTGTTAAAAAGCTCTTTTTTTTTTTACACCAAGTTATTTTGCACCTATCTGTAGTGTGTGTTGTTTTTATTGTGCCAAAAATGTTTTTTTATAGGTAAGGAAAAACTCAAAACAGTGATCTCACTGCATAAAGCATAAAGATAAGGCACTCCTTACAATGAAAAAACAAGCCAAATAAAATCAACATTTTAAAATATTTTCCACAAACACAGTATGAATTGGCATACTTGCCAACCCTCCCGATTTTCCCGGGAGACTCCCGAATTTCAGTGCCCCTCCCGAAAATCTCCCGGGGCAACCATTCTCCCGAATTTCTCCTGATTTCCACCCTGACAACAATATTGGGGGCGTGCCTTAAAGGCACTGCCTTTAGCGTCCTCTCTCACCTGAAAAGGAGACTATTATATATGTGTCCGTTATCCATAGGTTTATCTATAACCCATAAAGTAGGAAGGCACGGAGCTATTTCTCAGCGTGTGTTTATTCCATACACTGACACACAACATTGATTGATTGATTGATATATTTTTATTTCAAATATGCATAAAAACAAGAGCAAACCTGATCCAATACAGTACTATAGCCTTAACAGACATTATAACAAAATGAAAACAATGGAAAAGAAAAAACAAAAACAAATGAGCATTGGACTTTCTTTTTCTTTTTTTTTTTTTACATATTTGAAAAGGAGTGAGAAGAAGTTTACACTTATTTAATCCCACCCCTTTTCTTTAAATCATAAATTACTCTGAGCTAGAACTACCTGTTCACTCAATGTACAAACTTAATGAACTTGTATATACATAAATTATAAATATATACATACATATGCACACTACACACATACATAGCCACACCATTACCACTAGTGATCATGGAAATGGTATCATGCCACCACAGCAACACCATTGCCTCAATGGGCAGCCCCACACTCTTCTGTAACATAAACAAGCCAATATCAAAGCCCTTCTTCATCTCTGTACCTCTGGAATACCATGTACCTATACTTCTTTTTAAACTGGTTTATGTTTGGACATTGCTTTAACTCCACATTCAAACCATTCCATAATTTCACTCCACAAATTGAAATACAAAAACTTTTAATGGTCGTTCTATGACTAAGCATTTTGAAATTTAAATTCCCCCTTAAATTATAACCGCCCTCTCGTGTGCTGAACAATTTTTGAATGCTTCCTGGGAGTTTATTTATTTTGGCTTTATACATTATTTGTGCAGTTTGATACAAAATAATATCATTCAATTTTAATATTTTTGACTGTAAGAATAGTGAGTGAGTATGGTCCAGGTATCCAACCTTGTTGATGATGCGTACAGCTCTTTTCTGAAGTGTAGTTATTGAATTTAATGAACTTTTATAATTATTCCCCCAGACTTCCACACAGTAGGTTAAGTATGGTAAAACTAATGAACAGTAAAGAATGTGGAGTGATTTGTGATCCAGAACCTGCTTTGCTTTATTTATTACTGAGATGCTTCTTGACAGCTTAGATTGTACATGTTTTATATGTGATTTCCAGTTAATTTCATCGTCAATTGTAACTCCAAGGAATTTTATTTCAAAAACCCTTTCAATATCCACCCCATCTATTTGTATCTGCACCCTTGTTTCACGTGTCCTCTTTCCAAACAGCATTAACTTAGTCTTAGTCAGGTTTAATGACAATTTATTGTAGTCAAACCAAGTTTTTAGTTTACTCGTTTCTTCCATAATGACTTCTTGCAATTGATTTAAGTCATCCCCTGAACAAAAAATATCAGTGTCATCAGCAAATAACACTAATTTCAATAATGTAGACACTTTACATATATCATTGATATATAGGATGAACAGTTTTGTGGGGGACACCACAAGCAATATCCAAACACGATGAACAGCAATCCCCCAACTTCACAAACTGTTGTCTCTTATTTAAGTAACTTTTAAGCCAATCTAGTACAACTCCCCTAAATCCATACTTTTCCATTTTATTGATTAATATATTGTGGTTAATTGTGTCAAATGCTTTTTTTAGATCAATAAATCATCCGGATTGCTTCAAAAACTACGGCAAGTAGTAATGTCCAAAAACATAACAGAGACGAAGCAGAAGAACGAAGAAGAGACATGGCGACGTCGAGTAAGAAGAAGTACGCTTGCAAGTTCCAAAATGATTGGAAAAAATAATTGAATTTCGAACGGCTCTTTGAAAGGAACAGCTCCATCTCTTGCTTCCACCTTACTTTTTACCACAATACTAGTAGGGTTCTGTCACCCCACAGAGACACCTGTGTGGTTTTTTTGTACTCACGTGCGCAAATCATCATACAGACACACGTACGCCAATTTTCTGCAGACATTCCAAATGCACAATATTCAGCAGTTGAAGGTCATCATTAGCATGTTATTAACAGTCCTGTGCGCGCGCGCGTGTGTGTGTGTGTGTGTGTGTGTGTGTGTGTGTGTGTGTGTGTGTGTGTGTGTGTGTGTGTGTGTGTGTGTGTGTGTGTGTGTGTGTGTGTGTGTGTGTGTGTGTGTGTGATAAATCCATGTATGAATTAGACACAGGTCGACAAGGAGGTTTATGCTATTCTGACAATGGGGGGTTCATGTATGTGTCAGTGTCCAGTAGGGAAAACCCTCAAGTGTCATGCTGTCAGAACAAACGCAGAAGATGAGCGCACAAATGCACACACACCATCTTGACACTACACTGTGCTGAGCTGGCATTTTTATTGAGGGTAAAAGATAATCCGGTCACACTTGTTCACCAAGTGTGTGAATCCTGCTTTTAACTGACCCACAACACCTTCAACATTCAATTGCCTTGAAAAAAAAGGGCTTGAAACCACAGAAACAAAAACACACACTATGGTTAGTCCTTTTGTTGTGGTGCTACACTAGATATTAATCCTTATACGTTTCAGAGATATCTTCTTATGGAACAATACTATAGAATTTGGATATACTTTAATACTTATTGAGGAGTCAGTGAACAGCTTGTGTACACTAAGACAGGGGTTCTTAACCTTTTTGACCTCGAGGCCCAACTTTTCCACTACAGATGGATTCGGGAACCACTCAAATATTAACACTTAATTAGTAATCTTACTCTTGCTTTTCCATCCATCCATCCATCCATCTTCTTCCGCTTATCCGAGGTCGGGTCGCGGGGGCAGCAGCCTAAGCAGGGAAGCCCAGACTTCCCTCTCCCCAGCCACTTCGTCCAGCTCCTCCCGGGGGATCCCGAGGCGTTCCCAGGCCAGCCGGGAGACATAGTCTTCCCAACGTGTCCTGGGTCTTCCTCGTGGCCTCCTACCGGTCGGACATGCCCTAAACACCTCCTTAGGGAGGCGCTCGGGTGGCATCCTGACCAGATGCCCGAACCACCTCATCTGGCTCCTCTCGATGCGGAGGAGCAGCGGCTTTACTTTGAGCTCCCCCCGGATGACAGAGCTTCTCACCCTATCTCTAAGGGAGAGCCCCGCCACCCGGCGGAGGAAACTCATTTCGGCCGCTTGTACCCGTGATCTTGTCCTTTCGGTCATAACCCAAAGCTCATGACCATAGGTGAGGATGGGAACGTAGATCGACCGGTAAATTGAGAGCTTTGCCTTCCGGCTCAGCTCCTTCTTCACCACAACGGATCGATACAGCGTCCGCATTACTGAAGACGCCGCACCGATCCGCCTGTCGATCTCACGATCCACTCTTTCCTCACTCGTGAACAAGACTCCGAGGTACTTGAACTCCTCCACTTGGGGCAAGATCTCCTCCCCAACCCGGAGATGGCACTCCACCCTTTTCCGGGCGAGAACCATGGACTCGGACTTGGAGGTGCTGATTCTCATCCCAGTCGCTTCACACTCAGCTGCGAACCGATCCAGTGAGAGCTGAAGATCCTGGCCAGATGAAGCCATCAGGACCAAATCATCTGCAAAAAGCAGAGACCTAATCCTGCAGCCACCAAACCGGATCCCCTCAACGCCTTGACTGCGCCTAGAAATTCTGTCCATAAAAGTTATGAACAGAATCGGTGACAAAGGGCAGCCTTGGCGGAGTCCAACCCTCACCGGAAACGTGTCCGACTTACTGCCGGCAATGCGAACCAAGCTCTGACACTGATCATACAGGGAGCGGACCGCCACAATCAGACAGTCCGAAACCCCATACTCTCTGAGCACTCCCCACAGGACTTCCCGAGGGACACGGTCGAATGCCTTCTCCAAGTCCACAAAGCACATGTAGACTGGTTGGGCAAACTCCCATGCACCCTCAAGGACCCTGCCGAGAGTATAGAGCTGGTCCACAGTTCCACGACCAGGACGAAAACCACACTGTTCCTCCTGAATCCGAGGTTCGACTATCCGGCGTAGCCTCCTCTCCAGTACACCTGAATAGACCTTACCGGGAAGGCTGAGGAGTGTGATCCCACGATAGTTAGAACACACCCTCCGGTTCCCCTTTTTAAAGAGAGGAACCACCACCCCGGTCTGCCAATCCAGAGGTACTGCCCCCGATGTCCACGCGATGCTGCAGAGTCTTGTCAACCAAGACAGCCCTACAGCATCCAGAGCCTTAAGGAACTCCGGGCGGATCTCATCCACCCCCGGGGCCTTGCCACCGAGGAGCTTTTTAACTACCTCAGCAACCTCAGCCCCAGAAATAGGAGAGCCCACCACAGATTCCTCAGGCACTGCTTCCTCATAGGAAGACGTGTTGGTGGGATTGAGGAGGTCTTCGAAGTATTCCCTCCACCGATCCACAACTTCCGCAGTCGAGGTCAGCAGAACACCATCCGCACCATACACGGTGTTGGTAGTGCACTGCTTCCCCTTCCTGAGGCGGTGGATGGTGGTCCAGAATCGCTTCGAAGCCGTCCGGAAGTCGTTTTCCATGGCTTCCCCGAACTCCTCCCATGTCCAAGTTTTTGCCTCCGCGACCGCTGAAGCCGCACACCGCTTGGCCTGTCGGTACCTGTCCGCTGCCTCAGGAGTCCCATGAGCCAAAAGAACCCGATAGGACTCCTTCTTCAGCTTGACGGCATCCCTCACCGCCGGTGTCCACCAACGGGTTCTAGGATTACCGCCACGACAGGCACCAACTACCTTGCGGCCACAGCTCCAATCAGCCGCCTCGACAATAGAGGTGCGGAACATGGTCCACTCGGACTCAATGTCCAGCACCTCCCTCGTGACATGTTCAAAGTTCTTCCGGAGGTGGGAATTGAAACTCTCTCTGACAGGAGACTCTGCCAGACGTTCCCAGCAAACCCTCACAATGCGTTTGGGCCTGCCAGGTCTGTCCGGCATCCTCCCCCACCATCGCAGCCAACTCACCACCAGGTGGTGATCGGTAGAAAGCTCCGCCCCTCTCTTCACCCGAGTGTCCAAAACATGAGGCCGCAAATCCGATGACACAACTACAAAGTCGATCATAGAACTGCGGCCTAGGGTGTCCTGGTGCCAAGTGCACATATGGACACCCTTATGCTTGAACATGGTGTTCGTTATGGACAATCCGTGACGGGCACAAAAGTCCAATAACAAAACACCACTTGTGTTCAGATCCGGGCGGCCATTCTTCCCAATCACGCCTCTCCAGGTTTCACTGTCGTTGCCAATATGAGCGTTGAAGTCCCCCAGTAGAACGAGGGAATCACCCGGGGGAGCACTCTCAAGTACTCCCTCGAGTGAATCCAAAAAGGGTGGGTACTCTGAGCTGCTGTTTGGCGCGTAAGCGCAAACAACAGTCAGGACCCGTCCCCCCACCCGAAGGCGGAGGGAAGCTACCCTCTCGTCCACCGGGTTGAACTCCAACATGCAGGCTCTGAGCCGGGGGGCAACAAGAATTGCCACCCCAGCCCGTCGCCTCTCACTGCTGGCAACGCCAGAGTGGAAGAGAGTCCAGCCCCTCTCGAGAGAACTGGTTCCAGAGCCCTTGCTGTGCGTCGAGGTGAGTCCGACTATATCCAACCGGAACTTCTCTACCTCTACTCTTGCTTTTTATCATATAAAATTATTTTATCTAACGTACTTACAGTTTACAACCTCGTCAAATGATATGTTGTTAATCACAAAAATGTGTATTTATTTAACACATAAACCTTAGGCTTCGGTCAGGCTGATTGGAAAAGTAAGTACTAATATACTGCATAAGAAGGGACTCATAAATAACTGATGGAAAAATAAATGTACATTCAATTATGCTGTACTAAAATGTATAAATGTTTTAATGAATATGTTTCTTAACTAAACTATCAATACAATTAAAGTGCAAATGAAAATACAGCTTCATCTCTTTAGTCATATTTTCTGCACTTAAAGGCCTACTGAAACCCACTACTACCGACCACACAGTCTGATAGTTTATATATCAATGATGAAATCTTAACATTGCAACACATGCCAATACGGCCGGATTAGCTTACTAAAGTGCCATTTTAAATTTTGCGCGAAATATCCTGCTGAAAACGTCTCGGTATGATGACGCTTGCGCGTGACGTCACGGATTGTAGAGGACATTTTGGGACAGCATGGTGGCCAGCTATTAAGTCGTCTGTTTTCATCGCAAAATTCCACAGTATTCTGGACATCTGTGTTGGTGAATCTTTTGCAATTTGTTCAATGAACAATGGAGACAGCAAAGAAGAAAGCTGTAGGTGGGAAGCGGTGTATTGCGGCAGGTGTTGTGCCGGATAACGCACCCCCGCCGTAGAATGCACCCCTTGAATGTTGTGCCGGATAACACAGCCGGTGTGTCATTGTTTACATTCCCGGAAGATGACAGTCAAGCTTTACCATTGGCCTGTGGAGAACTGGGACAACAGAGACTCTTACCAGGAGGACTTTGAGTTGGATGCGCAGACGCGGTACCGTGAGTACGCATGCAGCTGCGGCTTCTAAACATTTGATCGCTTTCCCATACGTGCGTGCCGCTATGTGCATGTCAAGTACGTAACTTTGGGGACTTTGGGGACTTTGGGGAAATATATGTGCTGTATGAACTTTGGGGAGGTGAACGGTACTTTGGGCTGTGGGATTGAGTGTGTTGTGCAGGTGTTTGAGTTGTATTGGCGGGTTATATGGACGGGAGGGGGGAGGTGTTTGTTATGCGGGATTCATTTGTGGCATATTAAATATAAGCCTGGTTGTGTTGTGGCTAATAGAGTATATATATGTCTTGTGTTTATTTACTGTTTTAGTCATTCCCAGCTGAATATCAGGTCCCACCCGCCTCTTACAGCATCTTCTCTATCTGAATCGCTCCCACTGCCCTCTAGTCCTTCACTCTCACTTTCTTCATCCACAAATCTTTCATCCTCGCTCAAATTAATGGGGAAATCGTTACTTTCTCGGTCCGAATCGCTCTCGCTGCTGGTGGCCATGATTGTAAACAATGTGCAGATGTGAGGAGCTCCACAACCTGTGACGTCACGCTACTCGTCTGCTACTTCCGGTACAGGCAAGGCTTTTTTATCAGCGACCAAAAGTTGCGAACTTTATCGTCGATGTTTTCTACTAAATCCTTTCAGCAAAAATATGGCAATATCGCGAAATGATCAAGTATGACACATAGAATGGACCTGCTATCCCCGTTTAAATAAGAAAATCGCATTTCTGTAGGCCTTTAAAAAACTTCTCTATGACTTTAGCTCCAGACTTCTTCTGTTTTTTTTCCGGTTGTTGTTACTGCCACAAGTGGTGGAAAAGTATAATACAACTGAGTACCGCTGCTTTCCACAGCTGAGAAACAGATATTTTTTGGCGGCCTTCTAGGGGTCGTTCATGGCCCAACAATGGGACCCGGCCCTATGGTTAACAAACACTGCACTTAGATACTGTAAGTCGACATCCTTGTGAAATAGTTACACATCTCATATTATGCTCATAGCCACATTAGTGTACATAATAAAGTGTACAGTGAGTGTAATTTACTCCCCGTAAAGTGCATCCACCAACTACAACTGTGCTATTGTAACCATGGTGAGGAATATGTTAAAAACACATTTCAAATAATGTATTGATTTCCTCTCAATTAACAGTATCCATTAACTCACGTTGTTTCAGTTTCCTACTATCACGTTCACACTAGTCTTAATGGGATCCCACACTGTTTGCACCACTGCCTCTCATTTACTGTACTTCCTCTCCCACTTGCCATGTCTATACTTTATATTTCCCACAATGGCACATTAATAGATGCTGCTAATTAGCTCAGAGCCTGATGTGTGACTCTGCTGTATCCATGACTAAAAAAAAAAGTTAGTTGCAAAAACCTAGAGGCAAAAATTATGCCACTAGAATCCTTCTACGCACACGGCATGAGCACCATGTGTGATAATAAATTGATTTGATACACTGTGGCATGCAGTGGCACATAACAAATGTGAATAACTGGGTGGCTGGTTGGTAGTAGCTGCCCAGGGACTTTGCAGGGTAGAATACTTTCCACGGTTGTTACACACATTCTTGACCAGTTGAAGGTGTGGTATCATGTTGAAAAACTGTCATGTGACTGAGTTTCAGAATGTCACAGTCCGTGTTGGCATTCATGTGTCCCTCAATGAACCCCGGCTCCCCAATGCCGGACTATGAGGTGCAAATTAAATCCTTTCATTTGCCTAAAAATCGACAGTATGCCTAACAACTCGGTGCACCTAACGTACGTATTTATTCTGGTTGTGCTTACCGACCTCAATGCAATTTTATTTGGTAGATGGTGTAATGATAAGTGTGACCAGTAGATGGCAGTCACACTTAAGAGATACGTGTGGACTGCAAGTTGACGCGAGTTCAATAAATGATGCTAGCAAGTACCCGTAAGCAAACAACATCAAAACTTTGATGTTTCATTGAGAATATAGAACAATACACACATTGCTCAAAAATCTGTCAAAGTATTTTGGTACGAACTTGGTAAGCTACGAAGCCGCAACACTTGAGCATTTCGGCTACCGTAGTCAGACATACTGTGCTTCAACATACGGGTATTTTTATGATGTGTGTGTGTGTATATAAGGACCATAAAATGTTACCTATTAGGAGACTTATTATCTGGCGTTTTGTTTCGCAATATTATGCAAAATCAACTTTTCTTACCTTTTGGTACCTGCTGATGTGTATTTGGGATCTGCATAAGCCCCGAAAATTGGTGTGCGTCCGCCATTGTGTTCTGCGCCGTAGTCAATAAGCTATTTTTTCTCTATCCTCTTGTTGTGGGGCATTCATCCTCCCCTGTTGCCATTTCTAATATAAAGTAGCGTGCAGTTCTAACTTATATCTGTCAGTAGATTCGCTATGGAAGCGCTAAAAACAAAACCGCATTCTGAAGAGACGTTCTGAAAAACAGAATCTATGCAACATTATGACCAAAGAACCACCCTTACATGTCATGTAGACCACAAGGAAGTGTTTTAAATGTAGAACAAATCATAATATGACCACTTTAATGCGCCCTATAATCCGGTGCACTCTTTGTATGAAAATAGAGCTGAATCGGCAGCGTGCCTTATAATTTGGTGGGGCATATAGTCTGAAAAATACAGTACTGTCTATTTGTAGTCTTTACTTGTGTTTCTCAGTGGATATTAAATATATTGTTATATTATGTTTTGTGTCTGCCTTTGTGTCACCTGACATTTGAATGCAAAGCTATCGGCCGATTTTCATAAGAAAAAATGTCATCGCCATTACTGATTAACGCCTTTTAATGCAGATCACAAACGTAGATCCCCTCTGGCTGATATGGCATTTATATTTTCCACATTGCTATTATTAGCTAACAACACCTAAAGCTAATGCTCGTGCATGTGTTACGTATGTACGTAATTACGTTATTACGTACAAGCAACCTTGAGAGGGTGGGATGTACTGTGTAAAATTGGAAAGTTAGCGCCCTGTAGGTATCCGTTTAAATGTTGCAAACAGCGCCTTTAATGCATGTGATTGGTATCGGTATTGGTATCGGCCGATCTCACTAGTGGATGATCGGAATCAGCAGCATGAAACCCTGGTCGGAACATCCCTAATCTCTACTGCTTTGCGAGCAGTATACTACTGTAGATTACTCCTTTGGTATCGTACTTGTATTCTATTTTGACATGAAGACAGCGGATCAGACCATTCAGAGATACTCTTATTCAACAATTGGATCAAATTTTTAAAAAACAATGAATTGGTAAATTGGTTGTGATTATTCCTATAATCTATTGAAGAAACTGAGCACAAGATGTAATCTTGTAGACACAATTCTGTAGACTTAAACACCACGTGTGTGGTATATCTCATTAATTGTTTTCATTCTAGGTCATGAGAAATGTTCTACAACAGGAACAATTCATGAGGAAGTTAACAGTGTAAAAAATGATCTGCAGACATGGTGATCAATGTGTGCAGCGTATGACTCAATTCTTTATCATCAATCAAGTCCCAGCCCTCATGATGTCCCTATTGAGAGTCACTGTACTGATGGATTTCAAATTGATTGCATGGATAGGAAGAAAAAAATAAAATAAATTGCCTGCCAAATAAAATGGAAAAAGGAAGGAAATCCATGAAGATTAATATTTGCTCTAAGTGCTCCGTGATTTTAAGTAGTCCATTGATCATGTCAATTCCCACAAGAAGTAAGAAGCAATATAAGCAGCTAATCGATTTCAAGTAGGTGATATGATCAATGAGATAATGTGGGGACATTTATGCAGAATCCCCCCATAATAATATCAATAATTATAGTTCAAAAGTCAACATTAGTCCACGCAACTTCTCCTTAGCACAGATGGTCAGTGGGCGTTGGACAAATGAGCACACCCTTGTGATTTATGACAACAATAACCTCGATTAGATTGCAACACCTAAGGGAAGACAATAATGAAAGGATCTAATCTGTCATGGGTAAGCAAATTAATAAATATCCGAATGTCAAAAGCAAGTTATTTTTAGAGAGCTGAACAACATACAGTACATACCTTGCTGGAGTAAGGTCCTGGGATTAGAAGCTTTAGCGCTTGTCTTTTCAGCTCCTTCAGCCTTGTGTTGCAGTTCTCACACCAAATCCCTCTTTCACTCCCAGGAGAACTTCCGCTGCCTGAGGCCGGGGAGCCCGTCCCGAAACCCGGGGAACCGCCGAGAGACCCGGGAGAGCCGGTGCAAATCCCCGGCGAGATGGTCCCCGGTGATCCAGAGAGGGATCCCGGTGAGGAAATCCCCGAGCCAGGAGATGGTGTGCCCGTGGAGCTGGGCATAGAGCCAGCACCCTCTGGGGCGGGACGGGAGCTGGACCGGGTAGTTTCATCATACGTCTTACGGTACCAAGTGTCAGGGAAAAAAGAGGCCGATTTAGTAGGGGATGTGTCAGGCATCTGTGGGACATATAAGAAAAGGAGAGAGTTTGAAAATTGCTACATCGTATTCTGGTCCCCCATCCCACCCTCAACCCGGCATTGCCGCCCCATACACATACACTTGGTATGTTTACATGCAATACAAAACACATTATTGCATGGATTTGGTTGAAACCAGCTTTTTAAAACACTAGACATATCTAACGCATATCTAGATAAACCCCCTAAATTATTTTGTTTTGTTCCAGAAAACAAGTTAGTTTTTTAAAAAGCCAACAAATTCAATATGGGATCTAAGACAATGATGTAGTTGTGGTTTGTGCAGCCCTTTGAGACATTTGTGATTAAGGGCTGTATAAGTAAACTTTGATTGATGATTGATTGAATATAACATTGTCTAGAATATGAATTTGAATGATCATTATTATTATGGTCATTATTGTTTTAAATATAATTATACATCGGTCAAGTTTTCCTTTAAAGTGTAAAATAGAGATTATGTGATACATCATTATCAGTGAATAATACCAGTCATAATAATACATCATTATAATTATCATTATTGTAAGGTTATCATGTTATTAAGATGGGGGTTAAGTCTCCATCAATCTATAAAAAAGAGTAATGCTTCTGTTTCTAACTTTAATCAATGGTTCTTGAACACACCACAGTTATGTGCAATTACCTGCAAAAAATTGAAACTTGTACATACATAACTTTCTCCTATGCTGCTATGTGTAGATGTATTATATGTTTACCTTTATTCTATCACCTCTCCTTGTTCCAAAATGCTGGTGCTATGTGTAAATGCTGAAAGGGGAACTGCACTTTTTGGGGAATGTTGCCTATCGTTCGCAATCATTTTGAAAGACTTGACAACAGATGTATTATTTTATGCATTCTAACTCATAAATAAACCTTTATAAAATGGATAGTAGAAGGGTGAGGACGTACTCCAACAAGTTGGTACACCTTGACAGCCAGTTTAGACTTTAGACTTTGCGAGGATTATGAGTCATTTTTCATCTTAATGGGAATATAACAAGAATCTGTCAGTCGGCATCCTAATGACAGCAGACATTGTACAGCAAGGGATGTTTGTTGGCTCTAATAAAGTCTGCAGTGAGTGTGCGTGTGGGTATACGTGTGTATATATAAGTGTGTGTGTGGGTGTATGTGTAAATATAAATATGTGTGTGGGTGTACGTGTGTATATACAGTATAAGTGTGTGTGTGTGTGTGTGTGTGTGTGTGTGTGTGTGTGTGTGTGTGTGTGTGTGTGTGTGTGTGTGTGTGTGTGTGTGTGTGATTAAAAAAAGCAAATGTTTATTTAGCAAAATATATAAATACTAAATGTTATTATAAATGGGTCCGTTATTACATTACATATATACTTCCATCATGTATATAAACCTTAATGAAGGTGTTTGGATGTTGTTTAAGGATGTTATAGGCAGAATAGAGCAGCCCCCCTAGGCTTCATTGTAAACTGACTTTTGATCACTATTATTTACTTTTTAGAATGCATTAAAAAAAACATGTGTTCTTCTGTTACATAAGGATTGTGAATGATGGGCAGAATTCCCCCAAAAAGTGTGGTTCCCCTTTAAAAGTGAGCTTGTGATGTCTGTGTTGGTTTGAGTCCAGCAATCTTATTACTTTCACAGTGATACTAATTTAATAACATTTATGACGTTTTTAAAATATAAACTACAATGGTATAAAAAAATCTTCAAACTGTACAAAAACCAGAACCCCCACCCCCCACACTTTTGGATTGATAGAATCAAACATCTTCAGTCAGTCATGGGCGTCAAGACGCAAGATCCTACGTGTTGACGTGTTATTATTAATCCTAAACTCCGAGTATACGCCACTTCTTACAGAAACATCAAATAGGCCACAAAGAGTTGGGGTAAATCCAGTCGAGTCATTGATGTGGTGGCCAAGCGGCTCCTGAAATCTCTCGTTAGGGGTTATAATAACTTAGCAGCAGTGACACAGGAATGCTGATATTACAATATTCTCCAAAGACAGAGATAGGGTTGTGTAATTAACATTAGCAGTGTTATTATTAGTAAGTATACATGATAGCTGCCTACTTCTCAGTGGGGATTAAAAGGTCATAAATGTATTTATTTTATTTTTCAACAATTGTAAATAGGTTTCAGCTAGGTCCTACAATAATCTATCTCAAGTGTCTTGGCTAAAAGCTACTCTTGATGATACTTGATGCACTTTTTACATCTATACATTGTACAACTTAATAGATGCCATGTAACACATACAACAACTTAATGCGTAGTGAAGCCTATCTTTTGAAAAGCGGAGGAAGGAGGCGTTCCTTCATGACGAACAAAAATGACCTTTTGAGCCTCCTTTCTCGCTAAAAGTGGAGCCAACAAGTGAGGGAAGTGATAGTTTTTACTAGGTTTGGTGCTCATAAAAACAGGCCCAAGGGACATGTTTTACTGTTAGAACCTGATTAAAAAGTCACTTTTGCATTCAGGACAAAAAAGTGATATTACAAAGCAGCACGGGCACAGTGGGAGTCACTTTCTGTCATTTGGGAGACATTTAACAGTACAGTACAGCATTGGTGCAATTATGGCATTAATACTGGTATTATTTGTATTATGTGGTTCTAAAAGTACAGGCATATGCTTTATGGCAGTTATTCTCAAACTGTGGTATGTGTACCACTAGTGGTACGCCGGCTCCATCTAGTGGTACGCCAAAGAATTACTTGAATAAAGTACAGTGTTTTATTTTCTTATATTCAAACACAGTGTTACTGTTCAAACTGTGTGTAATGTCACAGTGGCCAAATATATTAAATATACTTGATAAATAAAACCCCATGCCTTGTTTTAATTTTTACTTAGACCTACTACGCTACTGTATTTTAATGTTGATTTACTTGGAGAGACAATTTTTTTCCTTAATTGATACAGGGAAAAAATGAAATCCGCTGCTTTACAGTATTGTATAGGCAGACTGACAACTGTCAAACTCAATCTGGGGTTCCTCTTGTCCCTCATGGGACAAAGGCTGACTTGTTTGTCCTTTTGGTAAATTGGTGTTGTATTTTAGCCATCATTTATGTTGTGTTACTCCAACATAATTTTCCCCAAGAGGGTTTTTTGTGTAAAATGTATACATTTTAATGTCCAATTATTTCAAAGGTGTACGATATAATACACTAGCAGCTATACCCACTTAACCAAACAGGACATACAAATCCTTAATTGTTCAAAGGGCATAAAAACATTTGGAGTTCCATCCATCCCATCCATTTTCTACCGCTTGTCCCGTTCGGGGTCGCGGGTGTGCTGGAGCCTATCCCAGCTGCCCTCAGGTGGAAGGCGGGGTACACCCTGGACAAGTCGCCACCTCATCGCAGGGCCAACACAGATAGACAGACAACATTCACACTCACATTCACACACCAGGGCCAATTTAGTGTTGCCAATCAACCAATCCCCAGGTGCATGTCTTTGGAGGTGGGAGGAAGCCGGAGTACCCGGAGGGAACCCACACAGTCACAGGGAGCACATGCAAACTCCACACAGAAAGATCCCGAGCCCAGAATCGAACCCAGGACCTTCGTATTGTGAGGCACACGCACTAACCCCTGTATCACCGTGCTGCCCCATTTGGAGTTCATATTTTATTTTACTAAATTTCCTCAAAACTCTCAATCAATTGCAGCCATAATAATAATAATGCCAAAGTTTTAAATTAGTATACATTTGCCTAACATTATTTTGACTAAGCTAAATTATCTGATCAAAAGAGTAAATAATAAAATTTAAAAAACACTTTTTATGTTTGATATTTGTGTTTCGGACTGAAGTTTGTTAAGAAATTTGAGCAAAAAAGGGGGAAAAAAATCTAAAAAAAATGGTATGCCCTTCACAAACTTAAGGAGTTTTATGTCCTGTTTGGCTTGAAGAAAATGAATGTCTCCAAATAGTTCATTTCTCATTTTACCAAGATATTTACCCACCTGCTCCCAGTGCCACCCACACTGGTTTAAATGTAACTTAGATATTGGGTTTTCACTATGTAAAAGCGCTTTGAGTCACTAGAGAAAAGCGCTATATAAATATAATTCACTTCACTTCACTTCACTTCAAACACCACCAAATCCCCCAACAGACACACGCCAACATTTCCAACAACTTCACATTTTCTAATAACAGCCACCGCTTTGGTAAGTTGAAAATGTACATTCTTTTTCATGAATAAAAAGATGTCTTGCAGGTAGATGTACTGGATCAATACAATCATTGCTGATCAATAATCAATAAAGTGAGGTTTGTCTGTCTCTTACTGTGTATTTCCTGCCCCGGCCGGCCACAGATCTCTCCTTGGACCCCGATAGTGAAGTCATGTTGAAGGTGAGCACAGGAAAGAGGATGAGGAGGCAGATCTCTGCTGATATGTCTTCACATCCAAAAAGGTGAATTTTTCAATTGCTCCTCCATCATTGGTGCATCAGGTACTTCCAGGTGCGAGCAAAGCAAACCCTGTTATGTTTGCTGAACCGAGTAAATGTTGTCTTGTCTCTCGTCTCCTGTTGAGTGACTATCCGGAGCTCCACGCTCTGCAGACGGCGGACGATCACTGACTAGACGCCGGTGGGCAGCACATCTGGATGGGGGGCGGGTCCACATCAGTGTGTGGGCGTGGTCACAGTGGTTCTCCATACCCACGGTATACACGACATTCTCATAAGTGACTTTTGCTGTTTAATACTTGAAAATGTACACCTAGTATGCATGATAAGGTAATTTCTTTGCTTATATGGTGTGTTTGTTGACCTTTAGGAGAGCAGAGTCTCATATTAAAAATAACGTATACAACGTATACATTTGAAGTTGTGCGTATAATGTAAATTTGCTTTATATTTAATTTAAAGTGAACACCGTATCAGCGGTATATGATTTAAAATTGCGATCAAAATGGAAAACAGGTTTGCACCTGCATCAAAACGTTTTAGAGAGTATTAGTTACAGTGTACTACTGCCCTCTGCTGTTGGCCAAATGTTACTGTTCCCAGCAAGGCCTTTTGTTTTTACAATTTACAGTTAACAAATGTGTTAATGTGATTGTGAATGTCGTCTGTCTATCTGTGTTGGCCCTGCGATGAGGTGGCGACTTGTCCAGGGTGTACCCCGCCTACCGCCCGAGTGCAGCTGGGATAGGCTC
Organism: Nerophis lumbriciformis; assembly: GCF_033978685.3. Lineage (NCBI taxonomy): Eukaryota > Metazoa > Chordata > Actinopteri > Syngnathiformes > Syngnathidae > Nerophis > Nerophis lumbriciformis. The sequence continues at coordinate 41,348,300 of NC_084553.2, read as the reverse complement.
CAGCGACCCCGAGAGGGACAAGCGGTAGGAAATGGATGGATGGATCATATACAATTATTTTTTTGTTTTTTTCCGGTGGCCTTTTCCGGTCTCTTTTACATTTCATGAAAGATATAAAAATTTTACAAACCAAATGAACAAGACGGTGTAATAATGTGTTTTCTGAAATTGTAAATTGTTTTATCGTTTGTTCATTTCGTTTCAGAAATTGTTTCGCCTTTTGTTAACGTGTATTCTGAAATTGTAAGTCGTTTTGTCTTATGTTAATTCGTTTTCTGTCATTTTAATTTGTTTCTTAAATTGTAAAAATGTTTTGCACTTCCAGACCACCATAGTTTTAGCCAGAATACCTATAAAGAGGATTTGATTTCCATATTATGAAAAAATGTGAAACTGTCTAAACTGTTTAAATCGTGGAAATAAGTACATAAGCGTAATATAAAATAAATAATTAAAAAAATGATTATATTTCATCCATCCATCCATTTCCTACCGCTTATCTCATGATTAAAAAGTTATTTCATGCCATTTGTGGTTATTTGATTTTAAAAATATATTATATTCCTCATATAGTGTTGTCCTCTATTTAAATAAACTGTAAAAACATAATCTGACATAATTATATTGAACCAATTTAATAACCATTTTTTCATGACCATAGTATTTTTTTCATTAACATTTGATTTATTTGTTGATTATTTATTGGAATTTTAATTTGTATTTATTCATTTTCTTAAAGTCAGGAAATAAATATAATTATCACGAAACGATCTAGTGTTTATTAAATATGTTTAAAACAAGTATTAAAGATTACACTTGCACGATTGATAATGTATTTAATAGAATAAAATTACTCAATTTCAATAAATTATTTTGTGCTTATAATAAATTTTTTGTATCGTTCCAACTTTGGTATATGTGTTTTTATTCGGCTTTATATTGATTAAATATTGCCACCAAAAAAACGTGCGTTGTCATAGGACGTCTTTACCGCCACACCGATAGGGAGCGCTATAAAAAAAAAGGTAGAACTCCGCAGGTTGTCTTGACAGTTGCTGCCAACCGCCATCAAACCAACAATAGAAGAAGAATGTTGTCTTGACGTTGCGCCACAAGTCGCGCAGTTGTTTGGATCGTAACGTAGCGAGTAGACTAGTAAGTACTCGTATGACATTGTGAACATTTGCATATTTTTCTTTGTCAAAGGTAGTAGTAGTGATCGTATCAGTAACAGCTGATAACCGACATTGCAACCAGAAATACAAGCTGACTATCTTAACCACAAGAAGGAGTGATTCGTCGACGCATACTACCTGTAAAGTAAGTTTGTTTCAGTTTTTCGTGATAGCACCTAATAATTGAGTTTTTATTGTGTGTATATATACATACTTTTAAACGTATACGCATATAGCGTGGCTATTTTGCTGTTGCTGGTGTTTTTACATTGATCGTGTTTGGTAATCGGAGCCTGTTAACGTCACACATTTCGTGTAACTGATAATGTGTCGTACATGTGCGTTACCTATTGAGCATGTATTTACTTACTGCAATCTGCATCTACGGAGAAATCGTCGCATGTGAAATCAGTGCAGTTAGATGGCACCAAACTCTACATTCATCCTTTCTTCAAAGTGAACTAACCTGTCTGCGGTGAAACGTCAATTGACGTCTGCTGGCACCAAGTCAACGATTCACAACAATGAGAGGTAATCATGGCATTTTATTTCGCAACAATCTATTAACTAATTTCTATTAAACTCATCAAACTCTTTGTGGTCTTCCAGGTAGACCAAGCAAAAACAGAAAATGGGATCCTAAAAATAAGTCAAGACAGAAAGGCCAAACTGGTAGTAGAGGTCTAGTGTCTGAAAGTGATAAAAAGACTGATGACATCTCCATGATGGGTTCTCAGCCTTGCACCCCCAAGAGACGAAGGGGACGGCCAAGAAAAACACAACAGGTCTTCCACACGTCGACACCTTTACACGCCAGTTTATCCACGGATCCACCGCCCAACATTTGCTCTGGAGCAGAGGATGGGATGGACCAGGTATGTCATACTGTATTTTCATTAGATATGGAACTTATGGCTCTCTTGAGGAAGAAACCATTACTTTCAAAGAACCGTTAAAAAAAACAGTTTTGTTATTATAGTTATTTTTTTAACTGTTTTTTTTAATCACAGAAACAATCACTGGTAGCAGTTATAGGTCGATCTGATCATTCAAATTTACACAAATATTACACTTTCAGTGGGAATTGTTCTAAAATACTGTCCATGTTTTTCATTGTAAATATTCCATAAGGTGGTGCCGCATCCCTGTGCTTTGACAGTGACATCACCATTTAAAATTTTTACTTTATTAGTGACATCATTATTTTGAGTTGTTGTTTTTTAAACTTTGTAGCACACTAACATTTTAACAATACTGAAAAAATACACATAAGTAAAGATAAACATATAAAAAGAATAACTAAAAATAAAATAACATTTTGACTGCAAAATTGTACTACCCTACTTAGTGTTTGTACGCTTAAGCTACCGTCAAGAAAGTGAACTCAGATTTAAAGAAAATAATTTACGAAAGTATGTTTATACATTTATCTTTTTAATACCAAAAAAAAAATCTAAATAGTGATATATCTGTCTGTAGGCTCGAAATAGAAGCGCTAAAAAAAAGATAGCTGACAGGGAGAAGACGCGGTCGAAGTGGGGGCATAAATAAGACTGCCCAAAAAACAGCAAATCCTGAAAAGACGGTCAGAAAGTGGCTTAAAGTCTATAAAACATAATCTATGCATAATGTTGACCCTGGAACCACCATTGCATGTTATGTAGACCACAAGAAAGTGGTTAAAATGTAGAAAAAAATCATACTATATGATCCCTTTTAAAAGAGCCATGCAAAAGACTTGATTTGTTTGTGAACGTAGCGTCTTATATTAATGCCTTAAATTTGACAGCCCTAAAAAAATTATCTGTTACTATATCAACTTCAGACTTGTATTGAGGTTGTCAGCCATGTTTTTTGTACTTGCGAGAAGAACACGTTAAAGTGGTACTTTGTAAGATCCTATTAAAGCTTCTTATCAAACTGTTGAACAATGCAAACAAATAAAGATAGAGAAATAGAGCAATGACCACAAGCACCTCATCACTTAGCACTTTTCTGGCACTTTAAACTGTCCAATGTCTCCGTATGTCCCTGTGTTGCCATTTTAATGTACCTGTTTTTAGTACTGCTTGGTAATTAATTCTGTGTTTTTAGGTTATTATCCTTTAAGCCTTATGTAGCAATAATGTAACACGATGCCACAAAGACTAAGTTAACGGAACTATGTTTATCCTGACCCTGATCACTGTGGGAGCCCAGCAGTCAGAAGTCTGAGAAAGACGTTGGCAAAAAATAACAATTTTTATTTTTATTTTGTCTGTTAAACACAATCCTTATATTAGACAAGCACACATGTTTTTTCTTCTTTTTTTAAATGTATTTTAACTCGTAAATAGACGCTAGCAAAAATCAGCTAACAATGAAGCTAATGGGATTCGCTTTATTTTGCCTATTACTGGGTTGCATATGACGTCTGGCACGTCATGTCCGGCTCATTTAATATGCGTGGTGGTCAAGCCAGCATCTGTTCTCAATGGGTACTAGGCTAAATTTAGCCTTTCTCGAAGAAAAATTACCTATGATTGCGTTGTTTTCGGCTGTACGAACCGTTCAAATCGCAAAATGGATCAACGCGTCTTCAGAGTTCCTCGAGAGGTTATCAAGAAGGGTCGAAGAGTGCAAGATTTTACGAATTGACAATGAGAAAAGAAGCACGCACTCCAGTCCAAGGCAGCAGAGTCAAAGAGTGCACAGGTTTGCAGTGATTACTCTGTTAAAAGTTTGTTTTATATCGTTTTAATGCCTAGTGTTTCCCATTTAAGTATTATCTTGATATTATTTGTACTTCTTAAAACACATTTTTGCTACGAGTGTTTCGTAAAGCACCAACTTGACGAGTCTTTTGGTTGATTGATTGATTGAAACTTTTATTAGTAGATTGCACAGTACAGTACATATTCTGTATAATTGACCACTAAATGGTAACACCCGCATAAGTTTTTCAACTTGTTTAAGTCGGGGTCCACGTTAATCAATTCATGGTAATAAAATAACTCAAATGTGAGTAAAACTTAAAATAGTTAAGCTTTTACCAAAGGAAGCAATCATAAATGAAGCTTTCAGCACATACACAATGTTTACATCTATAGTTATATTTTGATAAAACGGGAAAAACGCTTACTTGTAATGGCGAGTGCAGCAAACACTGAGGAACTCTTTTTCTATCGTAACACATCGGCGTGCTTCGGTATTAGTCGTAAAAGGTAACTATGGCAAGAGATAAGCAAGCTTCTACGTCAACACAAAACACGTTTGAGTTTGTAATGCACAACACTGTAATACGACACAAATATGTACTGACTGAAAAACATGAACCATCATATTACGGTGTTTGTTTGTACACAGCTAGCCAGACGGCGTATGTACTGTAGTTGTACTAACACGCATGGCGTGCTGCGTGTATCATGTGCGATATATTAAAGTGACTCACATGATGGACAGTCGTTCGTCTGGTCCAGCTGACCGGGGACGTTTCCTGTTGATTTTGAGGAAGCAATCCATTTATGTTGAAATGGCTTGGTTCCAAGTTCCATATTTATAGCGTCAAAATTGCTTTCATCCCCCTTTTCCGGCTTCAGTCTGCTCCAATGTCTCCCTCTTCTTTCGTGCTCGCTTCCATAAGCAGCAGTATATCTAACCTCAAAAGTATAAGGTTGTAAATCCTAATGTGTCCAAAAATAGTCATTTTTGTTGTCTGTTACCAAGTCTCCCATGATTAGAAAACGCACGTGTTTGATTTCGGAAGTAGGAACAAACAGTTGTTACCAGAAGTCAGACGTCCGCTGCTATGGAAACAGAAATCAATGCGTGGAATAAATCAGTCCCGTAAATGATTAAAATGATCAAATACGATAAATATTGAACATATTGCATATTATGAACGTGTCTGTTACTACATTATATATAGACTTGCAGTGTGTATATAAAACATTGCTGGAGGGTTTTAAAGTTGTTTTAGAGGGCTTTGAAGATGACTCCCATTAGCCGCCTCTTTCAAGCGTTATCTTTAAAATTAGTTTAAAAAGACTTGTGTTCTTGTCTCTCATAATGGTTTTGAACGATAGGCAAAATTCCAAAGAAAGTGCAGTTCTTCTTTAACATTGCTGCTTATTAAGCTCCTTCCAAGACAAATTATAGTGATAAACAAGGACAGCCAAGCAGTACTGCAAAAAGTGGTTATGCAACATATTTAGTGCAAAGCCAAAGCGATAGTAAGAAAATTATTCCGCATTTTTTGTATTTAGCAGCTGTTTGCGCATGTTTTAAAGGATACATTGTGGTCAAAAACAGAGGCAATTGGTGGTTATTCCATCACTGTATGTCATTTTGGTTTGCATGCGTTTGCTGACTGTTACACTAACTGCCACTAACTCCAATTTAAAACGGCAATAAGAGACGGAGCACAGGAATTTTGAAAATATATTTCCTCAACATTCAGAGGTGAGGACAACAACAAAGTTAAATGCACTGAAACCGGCATAGCAAGCTGCAAGGAGGAATCTTCTCACAGAATGCTCACTTTAGAGTGGCATGGATTTTTGGCCATCACAAGAAGCCATTGCAGAAGGATATTCCTTTTCTTTTTTTCTTCATTGTATAGGGCTAAAAAGACAATTAAATAGTCTTAACCTTTTATTTTTCTCCTGCCCAATGCAGATTTTAGCGGGACAATCACCTTGCTGCATGTCAAGGTCTTGCAGCAGGAAGAGAACTGTTGAGACTGCTTATCCAAGACAACTTAGAAAAAGACTAACCACAGACACACAAACCAATTGTCCTCGAGCAAAACGGAAGTGTTCCAGAAAAGAGAAAAAAGATACAGTTAATTTACAAATGGATGACATTGCTACTCAGTCGCCTAAACCCTCAAGACCAAGATTTGAGCTAAACCAAGGTAATACAGACGTAATATTTAGGCATTCACGTGAACTCCTTTTTATGTCAACATTATCTTTTGTGGTATCCTTTCTTCGCCCTCCCAACAAGATGAGTCTTGGCTGTCGTCAGATCTGTCCGTGGAGCTGAGCGACCACAAAGAGCAGCTACCGCATCTTTCCTTCCAGGAGGATGAGACTGGCGATGAAGAGGAGCTGCCAAGCTTTTTGATGCAGATGCAAAAAAGTAAGTCAGATTTTTGTCATCTGTTTGCAAAGACTATCGGTGGACTTCATAGTAACTAAGGATGTGTAGATTGATTGATTGATTGAAACTTGTATTAGTAGATTGCACAGTTCAGTACATATTCTGTACAATTGACCACTAAATGGTAACACCCAAATAAGTTTTTCAACTCCGCGTAAATCAATTCATGGTAAGATCGATTGGCCACTGATCAGTATTGGCCTATTTTCTTGAAAAAGCATGTGATCGCCATTGCCGATTAATGCCTTTCAATGCCGATTGCAAATGCAGATCCCCTCTGGCTAATATTGTATTTATTTTTAGTTCCTCGGCCTACAAGCTATCAGCTAATTGTGTATCTCCAGGTACAGTGTGGAGTCACTCCCCTAAATTAATAATAATCCCCTCCATTACGGCAAACAAATTTTCTTAGTATCCTAAGTATCATCAAGTATTAGGACAAGGCTAGAACATGTGACGCACTGAGAAAAAGCAGGAGCAGACATGCTAATAGCTAAGATAACAATCCATAAATTGGTGGTGTCAATACTAAGCGTAGTATCAGTATATGATCAATACTGGAGTGGTTAGATCGCTTTTTTTTTTATGAAAATCATTTGTAATTGTTTTTGTTATTGTTTACAAATTAAAAAAAAAAAAAAAAAGTACCTGGACAAAACTATTTCAATGTGTAATAGATAGTAGTTTTTGATTTTGTTTAGTTATTGTGCGCTATTGACTTTGTTTTGCTCAAACTATCATAATAATAAGAGAATAAAGAACTACTTTACATATTGTGTTGATTTTGTTAAACCGTCAAAAGAACTCACTATAAATTAATATAAAAATTGTGATCGGTATTTGTATCGACCGAGCTCACTCATGGATGATCGTAATCGGCAGTATAAAACCCTGATCGGAACATCACGGATAATAACCGAATTTCGACAATTTTTTTTTGTCTTTCAGAGTCGGCGTCGATCACAGAGGGAGTATTCGTGTGGTGCAAATATAGACATTTTCCTACATGGCCTGCTGTGGTGAGTTCATCAATTGCTTGTTGTATTTTCTTGTCATTCCAGTAAATGTATTGTACCACTACAGCAGAGGTGCACTACATTTTGTTGATTCAGTCTCCGGTAGTTTGGGATCTGTAAGCATTCACACTCACATCCAGGTTTCAGAATGTTTACTTGTCCCATCATTTTGTAACACTGCATTCATGCAACTTGTTTAACTTTTTGGATTACTTAGATTTGCTGTGGTTATTTATTGTTTATAGAAGGCGACAGTTGGAAATAACAGGCAGGACTACTATTGGTAATTGCCTTTAATTGAATGGCTTTGTTAGTTTGCTTATTTTTTAGGGCACAAGGGTGTGGTTAGTGATGGGTAAATGACGCTGCATTTAGCATGTTGCACGCTCCCTGGTTCTATAGACCAGTCTCTCCAGGAATTTGCGATGTCGCGATTGCAAATTCAACCAATTCCCACAAAATATGGGCGGCCTTGCATCTTTGTCCAATGACCACAATTTCCCCCACGTTTTGGCTAATAGGCGTCAATTTCGGAAATCTAATTTGTCTCTGAGTAGCGCACATCATCTCTCTCATCAAAGCGTATGTTTGTGCATGGAACAACAACGTGCAACAATATATCAACTCTTCATTGCTCAAACGGCACAATTGCGCCCTCTCGCACTACTTTCTTTTCCTGTGTACGGCGCTAATCCTTCTGGTTAATGTTGTATTGTGTCAATATGATATTTTACATATTTTCTTGACAACATGTCTAAATGTCCTCCCTGTGACTGCGTGGGTTCCCTCCGGGTACTCCAGCTTCCTCCCACCTCCAAAGACATGCACCTGGGGATAGGTTGATTGGCAACACTAAATTGGCCCTAGTGTGTGAATGTGAGTGTGAATGTTGTCTATCTATCTGTATTGGCTCTGCGGTGAGGTGGCGACTTGTCCAGGGTGTACCCCGCCTTCCGCCCGATTGTAGCTGAGATAGGCTCCAGCGACCCCGAAGGGAATAAGCAGTAGAAAATGGATGGATGTCTAAAAAGGAGTAGGAAGATGCAAGGCCTGTCTAATTTTCCCCCTGTTTCTCTTTGTAGCAATTACTAACACATACCTCCTGTTCTGAATTTGTACTCCATTTACATCATTGTGTTCTAAATATATGATATAAAAATCAGTTCTTCTCATAAGTAGTTAAATCATTTATGATTCGCTTGATGAGATGGATAATATTTCATTTTCAACAAATTCATGACCTTTATCATAATTCTTCTTCTTTGTACATTGTAAACACTTGTAATATATTGGTATATTGGAACAGATTTTCATTTGGAATGCCTACCTGGCAAAGAGGCAGCAGTTAAATGACAGATGTTAAAATGAGATGATAATCTCTTGTCTCTCATTTACCAACAGAAATAGTGGTGTTTCTTTCAGTAGTTATAATTAATTATTACTATAATTAGTTATAATTAAACAGGGACAATGAGTATGTGCTTTTACTGCCACAGTGTCTACTTTTAGGTCTGTGCGGCATAAAACAAGTAAAACATCAATATATTGTTTTCCGTTTTTTGTTGAAATGTTGTGCTTTTTTTAGTTTAGGTTAGAAACACCTAAAACATTGATAACAAATTCATAAAATCTTAACAATTTAGTATTGTTGACAAGGGGGCTGCAAAAATCCCAAAAATGCCAGCAAAATGGAATTGACGATGCATTGATGTGTTGGCGTTTCATAATGGCGTCATCGGATTAAAAAAGTCACTACATTTAAACTTTTAAATAAAATAATACTTAGCGAATATAATTGTTGTTGTTTTTTAATTAATAATTGTGCAGAAAGAAATATGAAACATGCAACACTATTCACTGAGCCAAATAGTAAACAGGAAAAGAACATTTACCACATTTGGCGCTATGAGTTTAAAATAACCTCACACTTTGGATTTTTTTTTTTTTTCGTAATTCAAATTAGATCAATGATGGCGACAAAATGTCAAAGAAGTCACACCACTCTACCGACTTCTTTCAGTATGAACTGTCACTGCTGGTCACTTTATTATCTGTTTTTTCTGACACTGAGAAACTCAATGCATTGTTTGACTCCACCTGTGAGACAGCCTTGAACTCAGTGGCTCATTTTTAAAAATCAAAAAGGCCAAAACTAAATCAGAACCCTGGTTTAATGAGAGAACCCGTGCGATCAGACGTGAGTGCCGCAAAGCTGAACGCAGGTGGAAGAAGGACAAGCTTCAGGTGTCACTACAGATTTTAAAGGACTGTTGGCATCAATATCAGAGCACAGTAAAAGAGGCAAAAAGAGAACATTTGGCAAACATTATTGCCTCAAATAGTCTTGACCCTCGTGTTTTATTCAAAACCATTGACTCTGTTCTTAATGCCCCTCAGCCTACATGTTTGGAACCCTCCTCTGAATTGTGTAATACCTTTTTAGAGTATTTTATTGATAAGATTGCCACAACAAGGGCTCTCATTTCTGTTCCGACCTCTAACCCTTCTGTCCCGTTTAACTACTCTGCTGTTTTTAATCAGTTTGAGCAAGTGACTCCGCGGCAGTTACAAGAATTGACTAATCATATGAAGCCCTCAGGTTCCCCCCATGATGCTGTCCCTCCTACATTTTTTTAAAGAAGTGTTTTCTTGCATAGGGCAGCCTGTTCTTAACATTTTAAATAGCAGTCTGTTTTCTGGTGAGGTTCCTACCAGTTTTAAACACGCCGTGGTTCAACCGCTTTTACAGAAACCTGGTCTGGACAGTTCAGTTTTAGCCCATTTTAGACCCATTTCTAAGCTGCCTTTCCTCTCAAAGGTCTTGGAGAATATTGTTTTACCCAGTTAAACACTTTTAGAGGACTGTGATATCTTAGAAGTCTTCCAGTCTGGGTTTAAACCCCTCCATAGTACCGAGTCAGCATTATTAAGGGTTTTTAATGACATTCTTCGAGCAACAGATTTAGGTGATCATGTGATTTTAGTTTTACTCGACCTAACAGCAGCATTTGATACGGTGGACCATAGTATTTTAATTAGCCGCCTACAGCATCAAGTGGGCGTCTGTGGTACTGCTTTGAGTTGGCTGAAGTCATATTTAACTAACAAGACCTTCTCTGTAAATGTTGCTGGTTCTGAATCCTCTGTTGCACCCTTGACATGTGGGGTCCCACAGGGCTCAGTTTTAGGACCACTGCTCTTTTCTATTTATTTACTTCCCCTAGGCTCAATCCTAAGAAAGCATGATATTTGTTTTCATTGTTATGCCGATGATACACATTGATTTTCCGTTAAAGAGAAATCATGCCTCTTCAATGCAGCCACTACTTGCTTGTCTTAATGATATCAAGGCCTGGATGACCCTAAATTTCTTAAACTTCAATGAAAAGAAGACAGAAGTAATAGTGTTTGGACCTAGTGGTACCTGTGAGCTACCCCGTGTTGACTTTGGCCCCTTGGCTTTGCACGTTAAGCCCATGGTCACCAACCTGGGCTTTCGTATTGACAGTGATTTTAAATTGGACCGTCAGATTGGCACAGTGGTGAAAGCCAGCTTTTTTTATTTACGTCAGCTGGCCAAGGTTAAAAACCTTCTTTCTCGGCAACAGTTTGAGACAGTAATCCATGCCTTTATCACATCTCGGCTGGATTACTGTAACTCTTTGTATTTTGGAATAAGTCAGTCCTCCCTCTCACGTCTGCAGCTGGTTCAAAATGCAGCTGCCTGACTTTTAACTAACACAAGAAAAAGAGAGCACATTACTCCTGTTTTAGCCTCCCTCCACTGGCTGCCCGTGTCTTTTAGAGTCCATTTTAAAATTATCTTACTCGTTTTTAAATCCTTACGTGATCTTGCCCCACCTTACCTCTATGCCCCCACCCGGTCCCTCGTTTTAGCTGATCAGCTGCTCCTGGAGGTACCCAAATCAAAGCGCAAGCTCAGAGGGGACAGAGTCTTCTCTGTTGCGGGTCCCAAACTCTGGAACGATCTCCCTCTCCATGTGAGACAGGCCCCTTCTTTGGCTACTTTTAAGACCCTTCTTAAAACCCATTTTTATTCACTGGCTTTTGACCCAGCATGAGACTTTAAACTGTTTTTAACTTTTTTAACTGTTTTTAACTTTTTTAACTGTTTTTAACTTTTTAACTGCTTTTTATCTCACAAATTGATTTTAGGGTAATTTGTATTTGCTTTTTCAATGTGTATTTTACTTCTGTTTTAAATGTTATTTTTTAGTCTATCTTTTGCCTGTATTTCTTTGTGGTGTACAGCCCTTTGTTCTTCAACTGTGGTTGTTTTCAAAGGGCTTTATAAATAAAGTTGGTATGGTATGGTCACTCGTGAGCCAAAAAAAGCGCTTCCTGATAAACAGTTTGGCACTTCACGGACTAAATGACATTTATCGGTTATGTGTTTTATTTCCTAAAATGACACACACATTGAGGGATGCCATATCTCTCCCTGTGTTTCATAATCCATCGATACTTGAGTATTGTTTGACCCATCACAGTAAGTGTGTTTATATTGTTAAGAAGTCATAGGGGATGACTGGGTTATTTTAAAGTAGACCCTGTCCACACAGGATTGTTTTAGGTCGTGACAGTTAAGTATTGTATTGTAGGCCTGGGCCGATATTTGATAAGTCAATTAATCAAAAATAAATGAAAATTAAGTTGGTAAGTTTGCCAATGTCAATAAATTGCCACATGCATGCTTCAAGAGCATTCACGCTTTTCATCGGTTTCAGCAGCTGGTTGCATTTGTGCCATAGCGAAATTAAAAGAAGGGGATGAATCATCTTGTCCTTAAGTGTCTTTGACTCTATGTGCAGAGAGGCGGGTAAGCTGGCCGACTATCATCACAGAGTGCAACAATTTAGACTGTGACCAGCACATGTCTTAGCAAACATGGACAATATGATCACAAAACCAAATGCCACTGCACCAGTGTGGGAATATTTCAATTTAAACCTTTGGGAACAAGATGAAGCACACTGAGGAGCCAGTTTGCCGTATGTGCTTGAATCCGACAAACCTTCCCGCCAGTAGCGTGTCCAGACTTTTTTTTTCCAGGGGTGGCACGAGGGGGGAACCTAGTTTTGCAGGGGTGGCACCCATTAAACAGTCAGTCCTAGGGGCAGCTGTAGCTACTACAGTAGCTTAACACTACCAAGTATAGCATGAATCTTCTTGTAAGACAATTGCTGACATTAAATGATATATACCAAAGCATTGAGATATGTATTTTGCCAACATGGTAGTATTGTGATACAACCGGTTGTGTAATGTTTTTCTGTCACTCTGGAAAAATTGCTTTTTGGCTTAAAGTGGAAGATGAGACTATAATGTAACTTGGACAATAATGTACATAACAGGAGAGATTAAGTATTTTTTTTATTGAAAGGTAGATGCGTAGACCATCAGATTGCTGATGACTTAAGCAACATGTAAAATATATTTATCAGTCTGTCATACTGCTCAGACACGGCTTGGATTAAGTTTTCCCTCAAATTTTAGTATCATGCGCTGTTATTCTTTGATTCTATTGCCATTTAAAAATATCCATCCATCCATCCATCCATTTTCTACCGCTTATTCCCTTTGGGGTCGCAAGGGGCGCTGGAGCCTATCTCAGCTACAATCGGGCGGAAGGCGGTGTACACCCTGGACAAGTCGCCACCTCATCACAGGGCATTTAAAAATATATATTTTTATTCTCTATCTATCCAGATTTTAAACAGACCGCAACTCTCAAAAGCCCTGTTTTCATTGGAGCTTAGGCGTTTTATGTTGAATTGCCTCGCTGAATCTGAACCAAGGTCATGTGGTACAGCGGGTCTGCGAACCTTGCTTCACATGTCATAATTTCCGGCTCCTTCTCTACATGAAGCAAGCCTCGTTACATTCTTCGCAGAAATGCCCTCTTCATTACTCTACACACGCCTCAAAGTCTCCACACCTCTCGTAACATCACAAGATTAATAGCTAAGCATGCTACACACATACACCATGCAGGACGACTCAAGAAGCTAACCACTAAAGCTTCAATGTAAAGTAGGGGTGATTAATCCAGATGTCGATACTATTGATACCTAGTATGTTATCAGTGTATACACGGTACTAAAGTAATCAGATCGATTTTCTTATTATTATTATTATTATTAATATTATTCCATCTATCCATCCATCCATTTTCTACCACTTCGCGGGGGGTGCTAGAGCCTATCTCAGCTGCATTCGGGCAGAAGGCGGGGTACACCCTGGACAAGTCGCCACCTTATTATTATTATTTGTACACAATCACAGTTTTTGTTGTTTTTGTCATTGTTTACCAACTCGGGTAATAAGTTATTGTGCACTAACCAATTTTTTTTTTTTTTTTTAAATACCATGTACAGTTCAGTTCAGTTTCAGTTTATTTCCAACATGCATACGATACAATGTAATGCATCACAGACTTTCAGTTGTTTCATTACAGCACGTTCGAAAAGGAGGAGGAAGAAGCTGACCTCATTTAATCCTACCCCTTTTCATACTTTAGCAATTTTATCCCATCTCTTTGCTTTCTGTAACAGAACAGTGAATAAATATTAAATAAATAAATAATATACCATAGTAAGTAAACAAATATTACACATATTTATTGTACATAAATAATCTTTATCTCAAAAAGAAAAAGAAAAAAAAAGGTTTCAAGATGTTCATCATAATTCTTGTTCTGTGTACTTTGTGAACATTTGTAGTTTGAACAGTCTCTTAAACTGAATCATATTGGTGCTTTGTTTGATTTATTTGGTTAATTAATTCCATAATTTAATTCCACATATTGATATACTAAAGGTTGTAAGTGTTGTACGAGCATACAAATGTTTTAAATTAGATTTTCCTCTAAGGTTATATTTCTCCTCTTTTGTTGAGAAGAATTGTTGTACATTCTTGGGTAGAAGGTTACAGTTTGCTTTGTACATAATTTTAGCAGTTTGCAAATGCACCAAATTGTTGAATTTCAGTATTTTTGATTCAATAAATAGAGGGTTTGTATTTTCTCTATATGCAGCATTATGTATTATTCTAATTGATCTTTTTTGTAACACCGTTAGTGAATGAAGCGCACATTGGTGGTTGTTTCCCCATGTTTCTGCACAATAACTCCGATATGGTAACACTAGCGAGCAGTAAAGAATATAAAGTGATTTTTGGTCTAGAACATTTTTTGCTTTATTCGTTATTGACGTGTTTTTTGCTACTTTATGTTGTATATTTTTTACATGAGATTTCAAGTTCATTTTCCATCCATCCATCCATTTTCTACCGCTTGTCCCTTTTGGGGTCGCGGGGATACTGGAGCCTATCTCAGCTGCATTCGGTCGGTTGGCGGGGTACACGCTGGACAAGTCGCCACCTCATCACAGGGCCAACACAGATAGACAGACAACGTTCACACTCACATTCACGCACAAGGGCCAATTTAGTGTTGCCAATCAACCTATCCCCAGGTGCATGTCTTTGGAGGTGGGAGGAAGCTGGAGTACCCGGAGGGAACCCACGCAGTCAGTTTATCATATTATTACACCCAAAATTATGTTTTTTTTTACCCTTTCTATATCTACTCCGTCTATTTGTAATTGTGTTTTACTTTCCATTCTACTGTTACCAAATAGCATTATTTTAGTTTTACTGAGATTCAAGTAGTCTGTTTTTGTCAAACCATCTATTTAATTTGTTTATTTCTTCTGTTATTTGTATTAGCTTTTGTGTGTTCTCTCCCGAACAAAACACAATTGTATCATCTTCAAATAATGCTAACTTTAAGTCTTTTGTAACTTTACAAATGTTGTTTATATAGAGATTGAACAATTTTGGTCCCAGTATTGATCCCTGAGGTACGCCACAAAATGTTTTCAGCTCTGTAGAAGTGTTCGCCTATCTTCACGTATTGCTTCCTGTTGGTCAAGTAGCTTCTAACCCAGTTCAAGACCAACCCTATGATTACATACATTTTAATTTGTTTATTAAGATGCTATGATTTATTGTGTCAAATGCTTTTGTTGAATCCATATACACTGCAGCAGCACATTTTTTGCTATCTATTGCATTGGTTATCCATCCATCCATCCATTTTCTACCGCTTATTCCCTTTGGGGTCGCGGGGGGCGCTGGAGCCTATCTCAGCTACAATCGGGCGGAAGGCGGGGTACACCCTGGACAAGTCGCCACCTCATCGCAGGGCCAACACAGATAGACAGACAACATTCACACTCACATCCACACACTAGGGCCAATTTAGTGTTGCCAATCAACTTATCCCCAGGTGCATGTCTTTGGAGGTGGGAGGAAGCCGGAGTACCCGGAGGGAACCCACGCAGTCACGGGGAGGACATGCAAACTCCACACAGAAAGATCCCGAGCCCGGGATTGAACCCAAGACTACTCAGGACCTTCGTATTGTGAGGCAGATGCACTAACCCCTCTGCCACCGTGAAGCCCTGCATTGGTTATCTCTTCCGTTATTTCGATAAATGCCATTGATGTTGAGATGTTTGCTCTGTATCCGTATTGGTTGTCTGTGAGTGTTTCGTTTTTATTTATGAATTTGTCTAATCTGTTGTTAAAGTTTTTCAATAATTTTAGAAAAGTAGAGAAACAGGTCTGTAGTTTGTAAACTAGTATTTTGTCACCAGTCTTATAAATCGGTACGACTTTTGCTGTTTTCATTTTATCTGGGAATTTGCCTGTTTCAAATGATAGGTTGCTGATATATGTTAAAGGTTCTGAAATCTCTTCAATAACCTTTTTTATCATTTACTGTCAATTTCGTTGCAATCAGTTGAGGTCTTGAATTTACCTTTTTTCACAATATTGATTATTTCCTCTTTTGTCACTCCTTCTAGGAACATAGAGTTGGGGTTTCTATCTATGGTGTCATTCAAGTCCTCAACTGACTCGGAATCTGGAATATTTTCCTCCAGATTTGGTCCAATGTTCATTCAGAAAGTACTTATGGAAGCTTTCAACTACCTCATTCATTTTGTCATTTTTTTACATTTCCATCTAAGAAGTATTTAGGATAGTCCTTTTTTAGTACCATTTTTAATAATACTATTTAGGATGCCCCATGTTGCTCTCATATTGGTTTTGTTCTGGTTCAATAATTGACTGTAATATTATTTTCTACATGTTCGTATTATGCCAGTTAGCTTGTTCTTATACGTTTTGTACTTGTTTTCTGCTTCTGTAGATCTTTGTTATAAATGTTCTATATAATGGAGTCTTCTTTTTGCAAGCATTTGTCAGTCCTTTTGTCATCAATGGTTGATTATTTTTCTTTTGCTTCTTACTAAGTTGTTTCAATGGACAGTGTTTGTCATAAAGCATCTCGAAGGTATTAAAAAAAAAAATACCATATGCATCATCTACATTAGTGAAGATCATCTTGTTCGGTAATCCCTTGGAGCGTTGTAATTTTGTAGTCGAATGTCAATGTTTGTTTTCCGTCAGACTCCTTTATCATTGTTGTTGTAGTTGCTGGGAGTTCTGATATTCGTCCAGATCTTTTATGTCATTGACAACTACGACTCTTGCTTGTGGATCTCCATTCAGCTTTATGTAGATTTTGCAGTTGGCACTCCAAGTTCCCTGAATTTTCCCTTGTTTCCTCAATTTATGTGCTTTCTTGGCGATTTCAGCATTGCGTTTAGTGAGGTGCTCATTCATGTACACATTTGTGCCTTTCAGCTTTTTTCCTTGTGTCAGCAATGCCATTTTGGATTTCCTGTTGGCGAGCTTAACGATGGTGACTGGCGTGGTATTGTTGCCTTTTCTATTCAGTGGAATGCACGCATCAATGGTGTTAATATCGACATAAATTCCTTTTGATTGCAGGAAGTTGACCACTTGTTGCTCCGTTGAAGCAGCGTCCATGATATCTGGTTCTCTTCTGTTGTCAACTACTCTTGCATAGGCTCGAGGATTGATGCGTAGCCCTGCAATGATGATGTCATTCTGTCGCGTAAACTGATCCATTTCCTCTTTGATGTTTTCCACAGCAGTGATATTCCCCAGATTGGTGACATCTTGAGTCTGGCATTGGGCTGTTGTCCATTGTCCTAATGGGTGTTATTTTGTTGCATGCAGGCTGTAGCATTCATTACCAACGATGTATTAGAAAATCTAATTCACAACATTACTAGCACATTCAATATATCTATGATAGATTGTTGTTTTTTATAGAAAGCTTATCCTATTGTCAAAGTATCGAATCGGCACTCGAAATTGGATTGGATTTGAGGCCAAAATATTGGATCAGGATCGGAGACCGAAAATGTTGATCAGGACATCTTCATTAGGAAGGTCTCATAATATGTGGATGTTTTTTTAATTTTCATTGTATTTAAGAGCAAAAACGTTTTATATTAGAGCTAACTAAAAGTTAACAGTCTTGTTCCTGCTTTTCTTTAAAAATCACCCATAATCAGCTGAAATACCAACAGAATGTGTGCATGCGACACCTACATGTTATTTGACTCGAAGGCTGACTAGAAGTACTAAGCAGAATACTCTAAAAGTAAATAAAAGAGCAAATACCTGACTGACGGTTTCTTTTCTTCATTTTTATTTTGCAGGTGAAACGAGTGAACCGCAAGACGAAAAAAGCCAGCATACTCTACGTAGATGAGGTGGCCATTCAAAAAAATAAAGGGTAGGGTTTTGACCTTCTTCCTCACTCTAATGCCCAATGTTCATTCCCTGCATTGTTTTTGACATTGCTATGTGTGTGTGGATGTGTGTGTTAAGGTTAGTTGTAAGCCTGAAATCTCTGAAGTCTTTTGACTGTGAAGGAGCTGTTGAGAATGAGGTAAAAATATAAATGTTCATAAATAAAACACATTCATGATTTATTTTTCTGCATCTACACTGTTGCCAATCATTTATTTTTCTGACTTTGTCCTAGTCTAAAGACAAAGACAAGTTTGAGTGGTCCTTGGAGCTAATAACGGACTACAAAATACGCATCGGTAATTATTTTACAAAAACTCAACGCTTTTTGTTTTATTATTGTAGCTTTATCAGTGTCATTCTGTCTTTGCAGGTTGTGGTTCGTTTTCTGGCTCTTTCCTGGAGTACTTTGCACATGACATGAGTAAGTTATGAGAATGCAACAAAGTAAACCTTATTCTCGTTAGATACACTTGCATTATGGGAGCTGTATCACACAGGTTGACTTTCACAAAGATTTGATACAACCTTTCAGATCTACTTGTGGCAATGGGGGCTTTGTCAATGAGACGTTGTCATATACTTTTCGGAATTGTTGATGCATATACAGTCGTGGTCAAAAGTTTACATACACTTGTGAAGGACATAATGTCATGGCTGTCTTGAGTTTCCAATCATTTCTACAACCCTTATTTTTTTTGTGATAGAGTGACTGGAGCACATACTTGTTTGTCACAAAAAACATTCATGAAGTTTGGTTATTTTATTAATTTATTATGGATCTACTGAAAATCTGACCAAATCTGCTGGGTCATAAGTTTACATTATCAATTTTGGTGATGTAGAAAAGTTACAATCAAATCAAATTAGCTTCATGGCATGGCCTCTTAACTTCATGTGAGTGATTATGATTCACGACACTTGTTCACTTCTCTTTAAATAGGGCTCATGTGATGCAGTCATTAGACTCGGTTACAAACGCGACAATGGGAAAGTCAAAGGAACTCAGCACAGATCTGAAAAAACTAATCATTGACTTGAACAAGTCAGGAAAGTCACTTGGAGCCATTTCAAAGCAGCTTAAGGTCCCAAGAGCAACTGTGCAGACAATTGTTCGTAAGTAAAAGTGCATGGCACAGTTTTGTCACTGCCACAATCCGGAAGAAAACGCAAGCTATCACCTGCTGCTGAGAGAAAATTGGTCAGGATGATCAAGAGTCAACCGAGACACTCCAAAAAGCAGGTCTGCAATGAATGGAAGCTGCTGGAACACAGGTGTCAGTGTCCACAGTCAAGCGTGTTTTGCATCGCCATGGACTGGGAGGCTACCATGCAAGAAGGAAGCCCTTGCTCCAGAAGCGACACCTTAAGGCTTGTCTAAAGTTTGCTGCTGATCACATGGACAAAGATAAGACCTTCTGGAGGAAAGTTCTGTGGTCAGATGAAACAAAAATTTAGCTGTTTGACCACAATACCCAGCAATATGTTTGGAGGAGTAAAGATGAGGCCTTTAATACCAGGAACACCAACTCTACCGTCAAGCATGGTGGTGGTATATTATGCTCTGGGCCTGTTTTGCTGCCAATGGAACTGGTGCTTTACAGAGAGTAAATGGGACAATGAAAAAGGAGGATTACCGGTACCTCCAAATTCTTCAGGACAACCTAAAATCATTGTAGAAAGTATTGGAGACTCAAGACAGCCATGACATTATGTTCTTTACTAGTGTAAAGAGGTGCCATGCCACGATCAGTTGCATATAGGGGAAACCCTTGACTCTCATTAGATTATGTATTTAATGTGTGGTCAGGTGTAAGTATTCCTTCAGCTATTATCCTTACGAGTCTTATCCTCGTCCAGGCTACCCGGTGAGGAGGAAGTACCCGCAATCCCAATCCATCGACAGCGATCCGACAACAGACAACCTATGGGGGTATCAGATTGAGGATGACGTGATTAGTGATAAGGAAGAGGAAGATGAAGAGGAGGTTAGCAAGTGTGCCAAGAGGCTGTTGCCCGACCGCTCCCATGCCGCACATAACCGCACCAATGAGAAGCTTGTGCACTTCATCGTCAAACAGCGCATGGTGGAAGAACGCCTGCTGGTATGATTGATTTGGGAATTGGGACTGATGTAATGGTTCTTCGCAAACAAACCATATCTCACCAAATTTAGTGTGTACCTTTCATATTTCAGCAAGGATTTGTATTAGTTTTATCTTCTCAAGAGACTATAAAATAGAAATTCTGCTAGGATATACTTTAGAGAAGCCAGTGTACAGCTTGTACGTAGTATGTTATGAAATCGCCAGGATTAGCAACATAGCTCCAAAAGTTTTAGATGGGTTTTGATTAAACTTTCAGGAAATGTCAGAAATTAAATAAGGAACAAGTGATTAGATTTTTTGGGACGATCCGGATCATTTCTACTACATTACGTTATGTTATGAGGTCCAAGATCTGTGTTATGCTAGTGGTCCTATCCTCTTGCAGCCTGTTTGGAAGCGACAGACAAAGAAAACAAACACAAGGACTTGGCAATTCTGTTTATCAACTTACTGTAGCTCCAAATGTTTTTAGCGGATTTTGATGACATTTTCAGGAATTGTCTAAAATGGGATATGGAGCAAGTGATTATATTTTGGAAGTGATTTGCAAAGATCACTGTCTGGATTCAGGATTTTTTTTAAGGATTCTTTACTATTGGTAGATAGGGCCTGTCTGATGTCTGCACTCTACAAGTGCTTTTCTAGTTGTTTAACAGGGACAATGTGTTAAATACAGTAATCTTAACAAAAAAGAAGAGATGCTTCACACCAGCTCTGGCGAAGCCATCAATTACGATCAACCAGTCGATCTTCAGGACTTTACTGGTCGATTCCAAAAATATTAGGAAAAGTAAATGTATTATTATGACAGCAGTGCCATCCCCACCCTGAAAGTGAACAAAAGACCTTTTAACTCCTGAACATGCCTGCAGACCTCGACGCACAACACACCGACTCCTGCAAATGCACTGCCTGATGTGCACATACGAAAACTAATTATCAAGCTGTGGCAACGCATCAAACATTTTACTAACTTATGTTGTCAGATATTTAGACAGTAACGACTGTGGGTTAATTAATTTTCATTGGATGATAAACCTATACAAAGTGTATATGCCAGTTTCAGTATTGTCTCTTGAAAATATATAATTGCTGAAATGTGAGGGGTGCACTCATTTTATTGGATATTTAAAGGCTTTATTTCCTGTTGGGTGGAAGTAACCAGTCCCCCGTTCTCCCAGGCTGTGATCCGAGGGCAGGCACAGTCCAGGTGGCTCCGCTATTTTCAGACCTCTACTCGGCGACGTGTGGTGAACATTTATCTGGAGGATGACAAGCAGTTAGACCAGGTCTACTGTTACCTGAACAAGCTCTACGGGGAGGCTGTGGCCATGGTACCTTACCAGAACGAGGTCAAATTCATGGAGCGTGTCCCCTTTGTCCTAGATGTGCTTCTACCTGAAGTAAGTTAATAGATTCATCAACTCTCCGCTTATGCCGCTATATATTATTTTTATTTATTTTATTGCAGGCCATCATATATGCAATCGCTGGCGTGGAAAGTGTCTCCATAAAAAAGGCAGAAGAAAAGTATCTAAAAGGACGCTGTATAAGTGACAGGTAATTGATTTAAAAGGAAATAAATGTGCATACTGTAATACGGAGTATGAATAATTCATGTTCTTCTTTATTTGTAGGGAAAGGCAAGAGTTCGACTTGATGATTGAGCGTCTTATTTCCCACAGTGCTTTCACCATCCCATAAGATGCCGAAGTGGACATTATTGGACGGATGATAGTTTATTACAAAATAAATTATCAAGGACTTGATGCTTTTATTGATGTGAAGTCAACACAGCTCCACTACAGTACATTATAAGTTGTTTAAACCTTGTAAATACATTTTTGTATCACTTCTGCTATCCCTCAATTAAACTCATCCATTGGAGTGCTTACATTGCTTAATAAAAAAAGCAATTTAGACTCATAAAATGTTCTTCAGTTGTAAATTTTATGACCACACTAACATTAGTCTGGATGAATTTACACACATTCTCCATTTTTTAGAAAGTTCTGCCAGAAAAAACAAGGCAGTTATAATTGCAAAGCGGGTACTATCCTAATATTTTCTTCACTTTTCACTTCCTGCAGAACAACACTTTTTTCCATGTTCCATGCTTTCAGAACTTACATTTGCCTATATTGCAAAAAGGAGTTAGGTTAGACAGTGATTTGTTGTGTTTACACATGCAAA